>NC_135364.1:29433333-29738000 GCF_051622035.1 Arctopsyche grandis | reverse complement strand
GTACATAAATCTGTACATATGTATGAACACGAAGATGTACACTTTCTTTTTTATTCTTATTTCTACACATAGAAGATTTAAGCATTCTTTTCATACACTGCGATATTTTTAATTTAGCAAATTGTCTCTGTAAAGTATAATTGAGCCGCTATATTTGATAGTGGTGGAAGTTCAATTTTCAGTTCCAAAAAACACTATTTCAGTTTGACTTAATTCACAAATTGCTATCACTACTTTTAACTCGATATGTTCAGAATCTCGGAAATGCAGAATACACTTATAATATGCCACCAATATTGTTTTTAAATATTGTAAAACGTTGTATTTAATGTTTTGCTAAATATTTCTCGAAATTAAGAAAAGTGGACTTGAAAAGTCACTTTCAAATATAATTTATTTATTTTGTTAGGAAAATTTACAGTTTTATTGATTAAAAAATTGATAACAAAAAATAATTATTAGAAGATAAACCATTTTAATGGTTTAGCTTATAGGTGAGATAAAAAAAATTAAACATTAAAAATAAAATAGTACCAATGATAGTGGTAAGATAATATTATTAATTATAAACTAGATTATAGCTATAACAACAATAAACTAACAATAATAATTAGTATCAAATTAAGCAAATAAGTAATTAATTTATTATTATAATGGCTCAATTATAAACTTTAAATGCTTCTTATTAGTTAAATACAATTAAATTTTTTAAGGCTGGATTAGTTTTTCTTTTGATTGAATTGTTAGAAATCTTTATTATTTGAAAGGTTGATAAATTGACAATGCTCATATGTGAGTTCTGATAGTTTTATGATAAAATTGATAAAATTCCTTGGAAACTTTACGCAAATCCAAAAATTCTTCATATACTTTTGTGAAAGATTAGCTCATTGAGTTCAAGGAAGGCCCGCTCAATCCAATAATTTGATTGAATAAACCTTCAAATTTCTCTTATTGAATTTTGTCTTGAATTCAATTTTTTCCAGTGCATTGTTTAGTACCTACTTAGCCGGTAATTCTTGAAAGAAAGAAAGTCCCCGAAGAGAGCCTGAAAGTCGCGTTTCATAGTCTGAGAGCCTGCGGTCTAAGCGATCTGTTTCTTATCTCGACGATTTTCATGTGATTCAATGTTTGCGAATTATAATTTGTGTATATGTATGTAAATTTGTGTGTATTGATGGTGTTTCGTTTAATTGTTTGTGTAGTGGTGGTTGTGAGAGCCGGAAGTGATTTCAAATATCGGATTTCTGACGGCGGGAAGAGAGCGCCACGCGGCGATCGCGCACTTCCGGTGGTCACGTGGCGCCATATCCGGCGAGATTTCCACCGAGGGGTGGGTGGTGGGAGAGGGATGTCACCATAATTCTCCACCGTTGAATCGCCGCGGCCACTAAGTGATTCTGCACACTCGACGGGGGAGGATGGGGGAACTAATGGTGAGTTAACGTTTACATTTAAAATTAAATTAAATCTTGCACGCTGATTTCATTCGGTTTATGTCTATATTTCAAGTTTATCTATTCATTGAGTGCCCTTGTCGTTAATTTAAATTAGTGGTTATAAGCGCTGTAAAGAATAATATACACATTTATTTATACAGGTAAAAATCCATATAAGCAAAGTACACAATAAAAACATATAATGAAATTTTTAAATATAAAATCTATATATATATATCAAATTTAATGTCTGTTTGTCTGTCTCGTATACATAGGTTCCCAAACCAGTCAATCGATTACGATATAACTTTCAAGATTTGTTGTATGCCTACCCGGGAAGCTTACTGTAAAAAAATATGCCACAATAACGCATGCAATTCCCGTTCCCGTTCCCGTTCCCATTTGTCGGAAAAATGCAGGCGACGTACACATTTGAAATTATTCAATTGTTTATTTATTTTACCCTAATAACGCAGGTCATCCCTAATGAAGACATTTGAAATTATTGCGTTGCAATGCCACTCATTCCCGTTTTTCCCGTTTCCATTCCCGTTTTTGGGCGATTTGTTTTTACAATAAGCTTCCCGGACATGCATACAACAATTCCTGAAAGTGCTATCGAAGTCGATTGAGTTGTTTAGGAGCCTATACGAGACAGACAGACATATATACATTCATTTATATATGTACATATTGTATATACATAGATTTACTAGTGATTTTACCCGGCTTCGCTTAGTGTTTGTAATATAAACCGCTTAAAAATTTTATTAAATTTATTTGAATAGTTTTATTTTAAATAAATTTATTTGAATATTTTTAAATTAACTGTCACGAACAAACAAAAAAATATGTATACTAAGTCTCTTTCAAAATTTTTTATATACCAGAATCCGGCGCCCACCCCCCAGCACCCTCTGGGGCCTTCGCCCCTGGGCCTCCGCCCGGGGCCTTCGAATCCTTTGAATCGAAAAAAAATCGGATCGGTGCCTATTAATCGAAAAAAAAAATCGAATGCGTTGTTTCCAACCAACCAACCAATGTTACATATATGCATACATACATATATATACAAAGTCTCTTTCGAAATTACATATATGTATATTAGATATTATTTATATGGACGGTGGGCATTGCACTATTCTCCCTATCGTCTTTAATAAAAAGTTATTATTATTATTTTAATTTTTTTCTATATCCATTCGAAGTATGCATGTGTGCAATGTTTCTGCTGTATCTATAGGAACATCTATTCGTACTTCCTCAGAGCAGAACTATCTATCTACAGCATCCCCTCGCCGCCGAGCAATATATTATATTTCGTGACCCTCGTCTCATACGGTTGTCATCACTTGCAACAATGCGAAATTGCCACCAGAAAAATGCAAATGCGCTTTTTTCCCCAGGCCGTCGTTTCCCGCCAAAACGGCGGGTGGAAAAATCGCACCGGAAGCGCGTGCAGTCGTCGCGCGCGCGTGCGCATTACAAATCACTTCTTTACAACTTCCGGCCCGTGGCGCACGTGCACCCTCGCCTTAATGGCGGCTTATAATCGTCATTTTTATTATTGTTAAAACGAGTACATTTTATTGCGATGTCATCGCGACGGGATGCGGACACGCGCTCGACCGACACTTGAAAGTATTCAACAGTTCATTCATACGCAAATCGCGAATTATGCAGCGCCAGTCTTTCGACGAGGATGATGATTTGGTGATTGCTTTTGGTTCAGTGTTCAATTTGGCCGTTGGAACTTTATGTTTTCGATCCTTGAATCGTTGATATTAATCGCGAATCTGTTACTTTTAGAAACAAAAGACGCTTCAGAAGGTCGTCTTTGGAATTTTGAATTTTATATATGTACATAGAAGTTTGAAACTAAATTTTATAATACAGCGATACTAATACAAATTAAGTTGAATATATAACCGAATAGTATTTGATAATTATTATTCGTCACACTTGCTTGTAAGCCTCGTAAATCCAATTCAAGGGAAAATGAAAAAAAACTGTTTTTTTTCCTCATTTTAGAGTCATGCTCAATTTGAAATAGTTATAAATCTTCTTGAACAATTTTCGCGGTTTATCGGATTCAAATACTATTAAATCTTTCGGTTGTATATTAGAGTTTTTAAAAATAAGCAACGACACGAAAATATTCGGTTTTGTAAGTCTGCATTAGATAAAATTTATGCATATGTAAGGTATCTATGTATGTAAAGAATTATACATTTATTGTGTATACAAGGTATTATGCTGTTAGTTTTAATTTAAGATAAAACAAATTCAATTGTTTTTTCAACAAAATAATGATAATGTATAATGTATTTCATAATTACAAGTTAAAAAATTCTTCGTTTTTAAAATAAATATTTGCGTTATAGATCTTGTGATACAGTAGGCTTGGTGTTCGTATGTAGTTTGGATTTCGTTGCCACCAATTTCAAATGAATTTTCTCCTATCTTTCTTTTATTGGTGTATTCTTTCATCAGCAGTTTTAGTGCTAAGAAGACGTTGAGTAACTGTGAACATTTTCAGTGAAGGTGGGTCTGGTTTTTTCGACATGTCGTCGTCGCGCTAAAAAGAGCCTCGGAAAAAATACCCGCGTCGGTTGTTTTGTTTGTTTATTTATTATTTTTATTATTTGGTCGACGTGGCCTGCGGGGATGCGTACCGAGTGTTTTAACAACTCAACTAATTACGGCAAAAAACCCATCAATTTCTCCTCGACTCGTCGTCTTTCGACCGCGAGGCGATACTATAAATCTGGTCGAGCCAGAATTGATTTGCCGCATGCATACACATTTTTTTCCCCACACATATTAAATACACATGTATGTAAGTATGTATGTACCCACCTGCCTACGCGTATTGAAGCGTAATTGAAAATTAGAATTTTCCTTTTCGAGCGTCACATTGAAATTATGCGCTTTAAATGACAACGCTTAACGGGCGATCGTGGGCTTCTATAAAGTCACTTACTTGTAATATCCGCCTACGATGTCGTCAATATGTTGATTGGCTCCTTATTTCGGGGCATTTTGGAATCGTTAATTTTTAAATTATAATTCAAAATTATTAAAAATACATTAATTCAATCAATTGCGGCACAATTAGGTGATGCTTTGCATGTTGTAGACGGCGCTCGCTCGAGATTGAGTCATTTATTTTGAGTGTGTATTTAGTCAATTATGTATATCTACCGCGTAAAATTTTATTTTGATAATAAAATATGCATACTGTTCGATCTTAATACAAAATATGTAGAGAGAACTAGTGTTGGAACTCGTTATTTGAAGAAATTAGGGTTGTAAAATTTTAGTGAATGTTTTTTAAATGATATGGTTTTTAACCTCATTTTTTTGCCGGTGATTTGCATGAATTATTTTCGGCGAAATTTAATATTGGACCGATCGAGTTTGATCTTCGATGAGATGTGCGCTTTATCCTAATTAATCGAAGATAGCAATACTAATTAAAGCGGTAATTAGCGTCGCTTTTAAGAGCGGGGTCGTTGATTAATAAATAAGCAAGGTAAAGGTCGGCTGCGTTTCGAGACGAGAGTCGCTTCGGTTAAGACGAAGGACAATGGATGGTCCATGAGAAGACAGGACGATAAAGAAGGGAGAACAGCTTCTGGTCCTCGCGATCCTGACAGGATTGATGCGCGGTTTCGCTTGGCGCCGCCGACAATACCTTCGTAAAAAAAAAAAAAAAAAGAAATGCACTCGACACTTAAAAATATATTTTTAAATACTTTGCATTTTTCGTCGAGATCTTTCGTCGGAACAATGAAATTAATTTGCAAGTAGTCTTAAAAGGAAGCATTTGTTATGTAAATGTGTACGATTGTTCAATGAGTGATTTGAGTATTTTTTTGAAATTATTTCGTACGTACAAACTTGTGGTTCTCAATTTTACTTGATTTCATATTATATTTCTCTTTCTATGTAATGTTTTTGTTCATTTTCTGTACTGTCAAAACAAAGCATTTTATCGACTCAAATTGCGATATGATATGGGTCTACTAATAGTACGTGGTTAATTTTGACCGAATTTCAAACTACATGGTGGTTAAATACTTAAATTACAGAAAAACTGCAATTTGAAGTGTATGTACATATGATTGCTATTTTGCAAATGGCTGAGAATAGGGGTTGAAGTGCCAAAAGTGAAAAAAAAAATGACAGTGTAATATCAATATTTTGAGAAGATTAGCGGAAATTGATAGAGGTGAGAATCAGCTGTGTGCATATATGCTTTCCAACATCTCACTATCATTTTTTGTCACTGGTTTGTGACTGCATCGTTTCCTATCAGAATTTGCCAATTTATCTGATTTTCATTGAAACGGTTCCAACAAATTGGCAACCTTTACCCATTTCTCGCAATTTTCGAGTTTTAAGCATATCGAATTTCGCTGATTCGCATTAAAATTCTGTAAATTTGTCCATGTCTTGCAATTTGTAAATTTATCAATGTAAGTTAATCAAAAAAAAAAGTTGTCAAAATTCATTTTTAGATGTATCTATGATGATTTATTAAAAACATGTTCTAAAAATTTTAGATCGATGTTTGTAATTGGCCAGAAAGACCAGAGGTTGGCCAGAGGTTTACCTGTTCCTGGTATATACATATATATATAGCCAGCAGTATGGCTCAGTGGTTGCGTTTATGCAAAAATCATACTACCCGCTATGTCACAAATAGCTGAATTTGATGTATGTACAATATGTAAAAAAATATGTACAAGTCTAAATCCATAGATTAATTAATTGTTAATTTTGTGTTCTTCGGCCTCTCAAAATACAGCGATATATGTAATAAAAATCTGCAATGTTTGTAATTAATTGTCTATGAAGGCGCATTGGGGTCTACCTAGACAATTAAGTTCTAAGTCAGGAAAAGTTTTTTACGTCGAGATTCTCTATTACGTTCAAAGAGCTAAAATTTGAACTCATCCAAAGCTGAAAGATTGAGAATCTCAGTCCTCACAATCTTTAAGAAGTGTTTCAATGGAAAAGAACGTTTCCCATATTTCCCACATATCGAAGACTTGCAGTATTGTGGGTTGGTCACCGCTGGTTTAAATACACACAAAGTAGAGTGCCAGAGTGGTGTAGGTACCACAATGTATGTATGTACATACATAGTTAGGTAGGTAGGTTGGTAGGTAGGTAGGTACCCATTGCCAATGCGATATTCTCGAAGTGGAGAGGCTGGATAACGGAATGATCGCCACGTTCGTTCTGTCGGTGGTATAAATCGAGGCGAGTCCTCGTCGGTGCCCATTTGATTGTGATGAAATGCCCCATGTTGCCGTCCCTCGGACAATTAAGATCAATTTACCGGCTACACGATTTACCGGCGACACTGAGGCACTCTGTGTGCCTCTTCACATGTCAAACGGTCGTACGGGTACATACGTATAATACAAGAGACCCAAGAGAAACGCGCTCCTAGAACCCACCTAGAAGGTGAGCTTCTCCAGCTGGGTAATTAAATGGAAAATTCCTCTGGAGATCTGGCCGCTCATTCGGTGTACTACTCGACATTTCTGTCGCATACGTACAGAATCAAAAATATAAAATTTGATTTATTTATTGAATAATCAACAGGCCTCAACTGTACATAGAAATTCATAAAAATAAAGACAAATATAACAAAATAACATCTGAGCCCAATTATAGATTTTTACAAAATACATAATACATATGCATATCTAGTAGGTATATATAGTACAAATGAAAAAGAAAAGAATAAAAACTAAAATATGACTAAAAAGGACAATGCATAATTAAACATAAAGTGATATAATATAATTGGATAAAGAATATACAATAGAAATAGAAATATAAATGAATCGATCAATCAAGACTCTTCTGATGGCAGTCCTGAATAGATGTAAGGAAATACCGAATAGATATCAACCTCATCCAGCTCCCCGTTAAGCATACGATAAACACGCCGTAGATAGGAATATTTTAGGGAATTGGTTTTGAAAGGATTAAGTGAAAAGAGTGCAACGTGTCTAGAATACCCAACTGGGATCCTGAAACCAAACTTACTTAGTAAATCGGAACAATCAAGGAAGTCATTTAGGAGCTAAAATAAGAATCTAGCATCAGTGAGTCGTCGCCTGACAGAAAGATTGTTAAAGGATAGGATTTTTAAAATATCGGGAAAAGTAATATGGGCGTAGGTATTAAAACTGTAGCATAAGGATTTAATAAAGTTTAGTTAGACTTTTTCAATACAATTAATATGGGATAAATAAAAAGGTGACCTGATAATTGATACTTTTAATTTGAATGTGAGTGGGTATTGATTGGTAGTAGTAGAAGAAGAAGAAGGGTGTTTTTTTAACCATTTTCAAACATGTTAATCTAGCTCGGATCGGATAACGTAATTAATATTGCGTTCAATTTTTTTTAATATTATATTTGGGTTGGGTGGGTTTGGGTCGTTGCACGAAAAAGTATATCGAGTCTTATCCGAGCGTGAATTGGTCTATGAATTTCGATGCAAATATACGTACGTACATATGTATGTATTTCAACGGGGAATTTTTTTTTTTAATGATGGTCATTATTTTAAATATGTCTATATGTAAATAGAGGCGGAAATTTGATTTTGGATATTCTTTGTATGCGAAAAATCCGTGCGATGGATCCTTGTCGGCAATTTAATATTAAGAAATATAATATAATTATGTAGCTTTGAATTGGAATATCTTTCATTTGACTGTTTTGATACATAATTGCTGAAGTTTTTCCGGAAATGGTGATTATATGGGAGTATTATATGAGCCGTTATATTTGAAAGTAGCATTCATTTCGAGAAATATTTCGCAAAACATTAAATATGTTTTACGTTTAACAATATTTAAAAATAATGGTGGCTTGTAATATGTACGTTTACTCTGTTTTCCGAGATTCTGGATATATTGAATTGAAAGAAGTGATAACAATTTGTAAATCAAGTCAAAGATAAATAGTGATTTTGGAACTGAAAATTGGTGTTTCGCCACTTTCAAATATTTTATTTATTTATTTAAAAAGTTTTGGACCATTGTGGCATTACAGGAAGGACCTAATGCGCCACAATGGTGTACATAAGAAAACAAGAGAGGGAGATAAAAAGTTACAATAAATATAACGGCTCATATGTATTAGCCAGCAGCATAGCTCGGTCGTTAAGCTTCTGCTTATCGTCGAGAGGCGCCGGGTTCGATGCTTGGGCCCGGGTCTCGAATGAAAATGATTTTTTCAGAGTATGCTGTTGGTTAGACCTGGATTTGTGACTTCAAGTTGATCGTTTCCTATCAGAGTTTGCCAATTTTCTCTGATTTCATTGTTGAAACGGTTCCCGGAAAAAAAAATTGGCTAAAAATCCCTCCTATACGATATTTCACCTATAATTTGTTATTAATTAAGGTACAATAAATAAGTTGGTGTACAAATTAATAGATGTCTCATTGATTTACGAGTTTTACAGTGTCTCGTAATTCAGTGATTTACAAAAAAAAACTGAATTGTAATTTGTAAATTTGTAATTGGCCAGGAAGGCGCATTGGGGTTTACCTGTAAGGCCTTCCTGGTATATATGTAAAATAAAATAAAATAAAAATTACATTGAAATTCCTATAATTCAAAGCTTTCGTTAGTTCATGGTTTATAATATTTTTACATCAACTATTGTTGGTTCGTAGAAAAAAAATGAATATTTAAATAAAATAAAACTATTTAAATAAATGTAATAAAATGTTTACTATTAGATTGGCCATGTTTAAGCGGTTTATATTACAAATAGCGAACGAAGTCGGGTAAAAACACTATATATTAATATATCAGATTGAAGGAATGGGTAGTAAAAGTTGACTTTAATGTTTGTTTTTAGTTTCAAGGATATAAATGCTATTATTATGTATGTTGAAATTGCGGTATTGATTGTTTGTGTATTATTTTTTTCCGTTTACGTGTAAGTACATAGGTGCAAATGATTATGTCATTGGGAGTAAAATAAAATGGATATTGGAATAAAGTTATTCATTTTAGTTATGTCGAATTGGGATGAAACATGATGCAAAAATCAAAAGGTGATTGGGTTTTTCAGGTTAACACACAAAAGGGTGTTCGACTCTCATCCTTACAATATATTAAGTGGTTTGATTTATTATGCTATAAAAGAATATGAGATTTTGTTCACTGTTGAACTGAACTTTGTTAGCATCAAATAAATCACATTTGAAAGTAGATTGTTTAATTTTTTTCGCTTAAATTGCGACCACCAAAGTATCGATTGGCTTTTTCGTACGACGAGATCGGATTATAGCAATTTAATTATAATAAGAAAAACACGTTCCATATATGTATATATAAATAAAACGGAGATTTCTCTCGTCGATAGCGATCCGATCTCACAACTACTAGGCTACATTTTGATTTATGACATCGTTCGCGTATTTATTATATCGTTCGACACGTCATTTTCGATCCGAAATTTCTCTCATACGAATTAAAATGTGAATAACTCCGCAGGTGGATCGATGCTGCACAAAGGTTGGACGTTTTTAATTAGTGTTCCAGTGGCGTAGAGTGGTCCGAGAGTGGGGTCTCGGTGACCCCTCGTCGCATTCTGTCCGGCGAGTGTTTGGTCAGTCGGGGTAAATAGCGTAACGAGCCGCGTTTCCTAAACGCGGATTCCAAACAATTAAGCCGTTTAACCCTGCCGGAGACTGCACGTCCGAGTGCCGGTCAACTTGACCCCAACCCCTCGCCTTCTTCGTTCCGAACTACCCTCGCCAGGGGTGGCTAAACTCTTATACTTCCGCGTATGTATCGTAAATTTTCTAACACTGTTTTGTAAGTCTTTATCTATGTAATATATATATATATATATATATATATATATATATATATATATATATATATATATATATATATATATATATATATATATATATATATATATATATATATATATATATATATAATTTCGAAAGAGACTTTGTATGTAAGTTTGTATCTTTGGTTGGGAATTTCGTAAACAATTCAAAATTTCTATGACGACGAGTCGATTTTTTTCCAATTCAAATAAATTTATTAAAAAAATGAATATTTACTATTAGATTCGCCGTGTTTAAGCTGTTTATATTAAAAATGCTGAGCGAAGCCGGGTAAAACAACTAGTTTTATATAAAATACCAATACGTATGTACTTAAATTATTATAAATTTTAGAGAAAATGTTTCAAAGATCATAGTCAATTAATTAAATGATGATCGTATTTCAAGTGAAATAGATAAGTACTCTTATCATAAAAATTCAGGTAAAAATCATTTATGTGCATACTCATACATATGTACATATATATTTTATTTTTATTTTTATTTTACAAAGATATATACCAGGAAGACATGACAAGTACACCCCAATGCGCCTTCATAGACAGTTAATTACAAACATTGCAGCATTTTTATTACATAAATCGCTGTATTTCGAAAGGCTGAAGAATACGAAATTAATAATTAATTTAATTAATAAATTAATCCATAGAGATATATGTATATGGGTTTAGACTTGTACATACATTTTTACATGTTGTACATAAATCAATTTCGTGACAGAAAGTAGGATTTTTGTGACAGAGAGTAGGATGAATTTTGCCCATTTGATGGAGGAACCGTTTCAACAATGAAATCAGATAGATTGGTAAACTTTGATAAGAAAAGATAAACTTATAATCTCTGTTATCTGGGTTTGGGAACGGAGGAAGTGTTAATATACGGTTTTAATATTCAGTTTTAATATACGGTAACACACATATTTCTAATGCAGACAGCATACTTAAACGTACAATATATCTTATAATTACTACGAAGATCTGTGATTTTTGTACGTTTTTAAGAATCTTTTATACTGCTACTGAATCGATATTACATATTTTGATTTATTCAAATCAGTTCCATTTGAAATATATGAAAAATTGTCAGAAAAAACCGGCGTTGGATTGTAACTAATGCAATTGACAATTTCTCGTTTTGTTTATCGATGTTTTCAAAGCTTTGTAAATTTGACATTTATCCATAATTTTCATTATATTTCAAGTGTCTCAAGCTATTATTTACTAGTGATTTTACCCGGCTTCGCTCGGTATATTTAATATAAACCGCTTAAAAATGGCTAATCGAATAGTAAACATTCATTTGTTATTTTATTAAATGTATTTGAATCGAAAAATAATAATATTTAACGACAGCCAATCAGAAATTACACACATACAAGGAATGGGTTTTTTATATGTAAGGGAACCGGAACTGAAACAGGAATCCGGAATCAGAACTGAAAAAGGAATCGAAATCGTAACTTAAACAGAAATTTGGATATGAAACTGAAAAAGGGATCGAAGTCAATATCGATATCGTCGTCATAGAAAATTAGATTATTTCGATAACGTCACGGATTCTACCACCCCAAACCTTACAAAGTCTCTTTCTAAATTATGTACATATATATTAGATTAACATATGTATGTGTATTTGGGTATAGGATTTGTTAGTTCGCTATCGATCGTAGATATTGAGTGGTCTTCTTTCAGAACTGAAATCAATGGAATATATTGGAGTTCACTTACTTTAAGCCATTTCATTTTTGGTACAATTTTATCTTTTAGTAGTTTATTCTTAACTGGGTATATTTTAGATTTAATTATCAATTAATGGAATTCCTGCCCTTAACAACGTGTTTTCTTTTTATTTCATGCATTTGCTTAGATCTACATATATGTACATACATATATTAAAACTTCATTGAAATTTTTAATTTTATTGAGATTATTTTGGTTTCAATATTGTTTTTACAATGTATTATTTAGTATTTTCACTGGTGCATAATTGGGGGTGTTTTTTTTTTAGAATTTTCTCGCTTCCAGACTGCTTATCGAATTTGTCGCTGTCTAAGAATTTTCCCGTCTCAAAGCTCGGGTGAAAGTCGGTCAGAAATAATGAAGGTGATTTCGGTTGGACCTTTTCCCCACGGACCGGGAGATTGTTGCACTAATTGAGTTGTATTATTACCGTTCATATTTCTCGTATTTAATGGACCTCCTAGCTTGTTTATTGCCCCACGTATCGTGCTAGTGAATTATAGTTACAAACACACACAGACACTCAAACCCGTATATATGTACATATATAAATAAATAAACAACGAAATCGAAACGCTGGTAGTTGTTTTGTGTCATAGTAAATGCGGGGATTTATTTATTCGATATTGAAATTTATACGCAACGGCCCAATTACACTGTGAACGGTTTAGAGCTCGTTCGATTTTACGACTACGATTTTAGAATATAATCGTTTAATAATTCATATTTTACATGCATCGTACATACGATTTTTTCGGTCTGATATATGTATACACATAGTAGTAGTATTTCGAAATTGAAACGTTGCTCACCCCTGTTTAGTGCGGTGGTGTGCCTTTAGGGAAGATTGAGGTCGCACGACCGCTTTCGTTTTACGCTGGGGATGTTTTGCTGTTTCTGTTGTTTGCTGGATGGGGAGCAGATTAGTGTTAGGTGGGGTAGAACCCACCCCACGCCACGGTTGACCGTCGCCGAGTATCTCTACTGTCAAACACATTCAGATTTTTTCTGTCCAGTTGCTATTTTCTGTATGAGTGTGGCTAAGAATCGGAAAGTCATTTGTTGTTTATGCTTATATGGGTTTTTTTGGTTCATATCGATTTGTGCGGCCGATGTGATTGAATTGTTTGTTGGAGTATGCAGTCTCCCTATCAATTCGATATCTATTTAGACTTACATATTTTGAAATATTTTAAGCGTGTTGTAAAGACTTAGGTCTTAAGCTTTTTTGAAAAGCTTAGTTTTATATTACTCTATGGTAATTAATTTTTATTTTAATATTGAAAGCCGGAATGAACTGAATTATTTCGTGACCTGGTTTATCTTTATTTTAATCTTGGTACAATTAAGTGGAATGTATTCATAATATTCGAATGAAAATATAAAAATCATTTGCTTTCATTCTTTTCTTTTTGATTTTACATTATTTTCAAAGCCCACGTGTTGGCTTCTGAAACTGTGTGCAAAAAGAAGCTTTTGGTTTGGTTCATTATAACTTTGTTCAATAAAAATAAAACCGGTTTTTAATTGGTCAATAAACGGGTGATTTGGTCAGTATGTTATTATTACTGTCACTAGTTAGGCTGCTTGTCGAAAGATTATTTTTTACATATTTATCAGTTATTTATATGATACAATGTTACTTTTAAATGGGATAATATTTTTGGCACGGCTGTAGAATAAATTAGACGACAAATGTCAAAACGACATTTAATGTCAAATTAACATCTCTAAAATAGCTACAAAAATAAAATTTGACGTTTAAGTGAAATCATAACCAGTTGCATCTTCACTGGGTAATCGTATTATATTAGCAGCCAATACTTTTTTATTTAAGGGTTAGATTAGGTTGCGTTAAGTTAGAGTTGGCCCTATTCATTTAAGATTAGGTTGTTAGGATCGGTATTTATTTTTGTAAAATTTTATTTTTGTTACTGGCAACCCATTTCGCAGGGCGAAAACCGAATCTGTCGTGCGAGCTATTTTAGAGAGGGGCATTTTTTTTATTTGCCGGGCCGATATATGGCACCTCTTCTAAATTAGTGTATTTTTACAGATCATTTCATATTGTGCTAAAATTTAACATTTTAATCAAGAATGTTTGTTTAAAATCAAAAAAAATGTAAGATAATAACTATTACATATGTAATATTGTACGTAAACCACATTTTTTTGATTTGATTCAATGTCTGATGTGGTTCAACTTTATTAGTTTTGTTTTTGCCAAATTGTCACGGTTCAATGGATCGTTTGGATCAGCTCAAAACCAGTTTACATTTTTTTTTTAAACAATTAGATATAATATGTTGATCTGCTATAGTTTTTTTATAAAGTAAAAATATAATTGGAAATATATTATAATAATTTATTATCGCAGCATTCTTCAATAGTTGCATAACACATTCCCAGTCGAATTCGAATCGAGTTGAGATCACTCAATACACATAGGCCAACGATACATGTTACATTATTTTATTTATTTATTTAAAGTTTGGACCATTGTAGCATTACAAGAATTCTTAATGCGCCACAATGGTCAAAAATATAACAGAAAATAAAAGAAACAAAATAATAACTAAAGGAATTCGACATAACAAAAACAAAACATATATATACACAAACAACTAATAATAATAATAATAATTACAAATTATAAAAAACAACAAAGAAGGGAATGTCTTATAAAAGAAAAAAGAGAAAGAAAAATAAATATAAACATATATGTAATATGTACATATATACACAGACAAAAATATTTTTATACATAATCATAAAAAAAATAATAGCAATTATAATAGCAGATACGTAAAAATATCAAATATAAAATATAACATAAGGAATGCCATGCACCTACAGCCAGCTCCAATAAATAAGAACTGCAAATACAAAACATCCCTGTGAGGCCCAAATGGGAGAGAGTAAATCAAAATTCCACTCATAAATCACAATCAATCATGAAAACAATGACGAGCGCAGACTACCAGTATACTATACATATGTATATACTACCAGTATACTACATGTATACTCGAGTGTTTGATCGGTGCATTTTTTGGATGTCGCCAAAATGTTTGACCACCGCTACATCTTGGGGTGGGTATCGATGTTCGCGGAAACGTCACAAACCACGTCCATGGATATAATGAGTGACCACGAGGACGGTTGTGCACACACGGTCGCCGATCGCAGTGCGGGCCAGGGGTACTGATTGGATGGCCCTCGTTAGGCTAATCGGATTTCCAACTCCACTCAGGAGCCGCCACTTAACTTAATTTGCCGGGATCGATTTGAAGAGTTTTCAGTCGAACGTTGTTTTCAGAAGCGAATCGTAAAATCCTCCCGCACCACCCACCCACCCACCCCATCCCTCTCTCTTTCGTGATTCGATTTCAGACGAATCGAAGCGACTCTTTCATGATTCGCATCGCACACGGTACGATTTTTCGTATGATTATACATACATACATATGTTCATATACAATGTTCTAATATCACCTATCATTCATTATCAATTAAAGCATTCAATTTTAAATACATCATCTTCTATTAAAGATCTCGGTGTAATACTAAATAATAAACTCGATTTCTTTGAACATATTTCCACCATTACTAATAAAGCATATAAATTGGATTCCTACTCCGCTCAATAAAACCTTTTAATGATCCTTATGTATTTAAATTACTTTATTTTTCCCTTGTAAGGTCTCACCTTGATTTTGCTTCAATTATCTGGTCACCTTTTTATTTATCCCATATTAATTGTATTGAAAAAGTCTAACTAAACTTTATTAAATCCTTATGCTACAGTTTTAATACCTACGCCCATATTACTTTTCCCGATATTTTAAAAATCCTATCCTTTAACAATCTTTCTGTCAGGCGACGACTCACTGATGCTAGATTCTTATTTTAGCTCCTAAATGACTTCCTTGATTGTTCCGATTTACTGAGTAAGTTTGGTTTCAGGATCCCAGTTGGGTAATCTAGACACGTTGCACTCTTTTCACTTAATCCTTTCAAAACCAATTCCCTAAAATATTCATATCTACAGCGTGTTTATCGTATGCTTAACGGGGAGCTGAATGAGGTTGATCTATTCGGTATTATTTCCTTACATCAATTCAGGACTGCCATCAGAAGAGTCTTGATTGATTGATCCATTTCTGTTTCAATTTCTATTATATAGTCTTTATCCAATTATATTATATCACTTGATGTTTAATTATGCATTGTCCTATTTAGTCATATTTTAGTTTTTATTCTTTTCTTTTTCATTCGTTTGTCCATACATATGTACTAGATATATTATGTATTTTGTAAAAATCTATAATTGGGCTCAGATGTTATTTTGTTATATTTATTCTTTATTTTCATGAATTTCTACATCTGAGGCCTGTTGATTTTTCAATAAATAAATATGTTTGTGTGTGTGTTTATGGGAATCTGTTGCGGAAATGATTGACCTATCTTAATTAATATGTAAATAATGAGCCCACATTACACGCCATGGTTAGCCCGCCGTGGGGGCAGTAATTATGTTCTTTGTTTTAATCACTCTAACTACTGGTAATTTGTGTAAAGAGAACACTCGAGTGCATATTAAACGAATGCATTTTTTATTATGTATATTAATTGCACTTCGTTAAAATAGAATGCTGAACGCATTCAGAGCATGTACATATGTATGTGCTTGTTATGTATGATTTGCTGCGGGATGTTATTAATTTTTTTTTTGTTTTGTGTAAGATATTTTTATTTTTCGTACTGTTTGGTATGTACATATGTTATTTTTGATAATAAGTGATTGAATGTAAGTGTTGTTTTATACATATGTTATACAAAAAATATTGGTGAAGTTGTGCTTGTGTCGAATTGTTACGTATGTACAATGCGGTTTGGATTTCGGCAAAGCTTTTGTTAAATGAAATGTTGGATAATGCACGTATACAAATGATGCCAAAAAGTGTTGAAATATGCACTGTTGAATACAATTTTTATAAAAAGTGTTGCTTAAACATATCAAAATGTCCACGATAACCAACTTTTTACTTTTTGTAAACAAATTATTGTGCTATTGAGAAAGTCCGTTTTGAAGATTTTGATTGATTTGTACTTGGTATCGATTAATCGCCACCTTTTTCATGATATTTAAAAAAATATGCGAATATGCGTGTCTGTGTGTGTGTATTTTTAAATGACAATTTTTGTATTAGGTATAAAATGTGTTTATACCTAATAATTTTTTCCTATAATGTTGTACACTAACATTAAAATAAGATAATGCTATGATTACTTAAAAAAGTATAATATAAAATAATTAGTAGATCAATAGCTTTTAAATTAGATGTATTATGTACGATGTGTTGAGAACATAATTTATTGGCAACAAAAAGCATTTTAAAATCTAAATTGACATTTTTTTAATATTTTGATGTTTTCATTAATTATTTCCCAATTTGCATAAGAATATGTACGATTTTATAATACTAATAATACTATCTATGGATTATTGGTGAAATAAATTTAACAAAATAAATAAAAAATTAGGTTAAAAATTAATATTGAGTAAAATATTCTTATATAATATAATATCGCTATTCTGTCTGTCTGTCTGTCTGTCTGAAATAACGCTCGCCGCACTATAATAGTCGTTTCGATTCGACATACATACATATGTACGTCACAGATAAACCACTGCCAAAACGAATGTACGAATACAATATTAAAAGAAAAAATACTTCTATATATACTATTTCCTACCAATGTTTCATCTTGGCAGAGAATTTACTGCCATCTTTTGAAAATTTATTTAATTAATTGGATAAATTAAATTTATTTAATTAATACGATGGATTAACGTCTCTGGAATTGATCGAATTAAATTTTTATGGTATTATTGTTTTTTTTTTATATAAACCCGTTGTTTGTTTTTTTCAATTTGATTTGTGTTATTTCTAAGAATTCTAAGCTATTTAAGTATAATGTATTGCAAATTTATATTTATTTATACATATGTGGCTGATAAGGGAAAAAGTTTGAGTGAAATTGATTGTACTTATTGTGATATGTCATCGGGTACAACACTAGTTCTTATATAATCTTGATATATGTATGTACATACATACGTAGTTACAAGTTGTCAAAATTTTTTTGATTGTATCTTTGCAAGTGCATATTAAAATGCAAAAAAAATAAGTAAATATTTACTAAAATGTACTAAAGTTCTTTATAATTTGTTTAAAATTTTATTCCAATCAATTTATACAACTTCTTTTATATAATCTATATTTAAATAAGTACAGTCAATATCTAAGGTTGTTATTAATCGTTCATAGAGGAAAATAATGAATGTATAATATAAAATGGTGGGTGGGTGGGTGTATTCGAGATTAGACGATTTACATTTGAATAAAACGAATAAACGATGGAAAGTGTTCGTATCCTGCTCTTGGCCCAATCGCAGCCCGCTTGTCATTTAATTAAACAATCATCTCGACGATGACGTTGATTAAAGCACAAACGGGGAGGAGATCGGTCGTTCGGTGCTTGAGTCGAGTCCGTAATTTGTTTATCAAATTGTGGAAAAGTGGGCATATTGTCGTCGTGAGAAAAACGGCTGCTGTGGGAGTTCAACCGAACGGTTCGCTCGTTATCTTTACTGGGAACTTAGCGCTATTACGTGAATTCCAAATTTCATTACGACATTTATTTTACGATTGAAAGACCACTCAAAATCACCGCAGGACTATCATTTACATTATCAATTCAAATACTTGATTGGACAGCGTAATTACAAGCTGAATGTCATAAAAAATTTCAACTTGCGTACAAATGTACTAGGTACATATTTACACACATATATAATTGTTGAGCTTTCATTGTTCTGTTCTGTTCTGAGCTGGCTGTTTCACAAGAATTGATGGCTTTTACAATTACTAGATATTTAACGGTTTCACGAATGTTGTTGATGGGTTATAAATTTGCCAAACAACGATATTTTTTATAAATTATTTTATTTTCACGTATATAGGTATAGCAATATGTATATGAAGTTTTGTGATCATGCGAAAATTCGAACTCGAGCTTTTGACTGTTTTTGATTTTTAAATGCTTTTTATTATTACGAAATTATGTTCACAACACATCTTATATATATATTTTAATAGCTACTGATCTACTGATCATTTTCTATTTCACAATTTTAATTTAATTTGGTTAGTAATCATAGTATTATATTATTCTAATGTTAATGTACAGCATAATAGGAAAAAGAGCTCAAAAACCTATTTACAATTTTTATAAATGCTCATAATACATCTAATACATACTATTAATTAAAGACTATCTAAACTCGATGACCTAAAAGCAGATTGTGTTGAGGTAATCTAAAGCTTTGTATTGAAAAATCGCTCATTTGACTGTTTTTCCGGAAATCGGTGATAGTGTTATATTTGTTACTAGCTGTATTACCCGAAATATTTTGTAAGAATATTTGATTATTTTGTTTATTTGTTTTAAAACATACCACAGTGTCTTTACAGGTTACCCCAATACGACACTGTGGCCATAAAATTCATTAAAAATATTTTATTAACGTTCACATAAAGTAATTAAAAATTATATAAAATACACAAAAAATCAAAAATAAAATAAAACATTAAAAAATTGTAAATAAAAAGAAATAAAAATTAAAAATTAAAAATTGAAAATTGAGAATTGAGAAATAAAAATTGAAAATTATAAAAAAATTAATGTTTATTTAAATTGAACTAAAAGTAAAAAAACAATAAAAAAGCGGATAGATTATCTGGTGAAATATCGAAAATATCAATATGATTGCTGACCAAATTCAAGCAACGTAAGACTCTTGCAATTGGTGAAAAAGTAAGGACATTAGTCCTAGCTTTTATTGTATGGAACAATGGGCGCAGACGATGATAATCAATGAGGCAAAAAGGAACCCATAACTTCATTTCTTCCAATATAGTTGAGTTGCAAATGTCACCTCTTAATAATTTGAAGAAATGAGAGACAAGAAGCATATCCCTCCGACGAGATAGGAAACTATAGCCAACAGATCACTGGGATACAGTTGCGGGTAGTATCCAAACTCTCTCATACATATATATGTATGTAGATAGCGGAGGAACTTCCTTTGAACTCTTTGGGCTGGGCCGCACCGTGCAACTTTGTCGGCCGACTAGTTGCGCGACACGAAAAAATGTATGGAAATGTGTTCGACAAACAAGTTGACGGATGTAGCATGTCCCATCTACCTGCATGCATTGGTCTGGTCGCCCTCAACCAAGTCGCTCGCAAGTCGCACGGTGCGGCCCGGCCCTAAAGAGAGTATGTTACTTCACTAGTATTCCATATAATGGCACCAGATTCCAAGATGCTTCGGACCAATGCGTTATAAAGAAGGCGCAAAACTCATGTCTGAATAGATAGAATTGGAATTATCTCCTGGGATCTTTCATCGAAATGGCTAAGCGGTAGCGTTAAAGATGAGCGTTCCGATAAAATAAATAAATAAATAATTGAGTACGAATTAAAATGAACACAAAAAGAAAGAAACACCCCTCGAAAAAGAATGGAACAAAACGTGGGGCAGCACTCGTCGCGCCCATATTGCCCGTACGTAAGACCAAATTGAATTAAAAAGCTCTCGTTGGCGAATTGAAACGGAGTCAGGCCATTGAGAGAGAGAGCATTCAGAGACGGGGTCCTCACCGTCGCGTCGCCATTGTCGTCGTCGCGGCCATCGTCGTCGTGGTCGTGGCCGTCCTGGTCGCTCCATTATGCGGCCATTGTCGCGGCCGGATGCGGCCACGGAAGCGCTTCCCGCCATGAATGCTAATTCAATAATCGCTTGCCATTTTCCAGGGGGCCGCTTCCGTCGGACACCACGGGGGAGGGGACTTACTCTTACCTTACCTTTTGAGAACCACTCGAAGCCTCTTTCTCTCTCCCAATATGTGTGTGTGTGTGTGTGTGTGTGTGTGTGTGTGTGTGTGTGTGTGTGTGTGGGTGCGGGGTAGGGGAAGATTGCTCGATGAATTTTCGCATACGTCCACTCGAGATCGGTTCGACGATAATAATTGCGCGATAAGATCTTGCCGGCCATAATTGTTCCATTATTTGGAATAATCCTCTTTTTATGCGCTGTTTTGGTGTTCCGCTTTTTTATTTTTTTTAATACTTTAATTGGATTTAGTATGTTTGATATATTATTATTTAAGCCGTTTTAAAGGTCAACGAAGTTGACCCACAAAAGCCCTCAACTTGAGGCCACTACCTATCCAGCGAATATATTCTGAAATTGCGTTGAAGAACGGTTGTCCAGTTTTTTTATTACTAGCCTCTTATTAGCTCGCTTTCGATTTTTTCGTCTGAAAAAATTTGGGTTCTTATCCGATCGTTTTCAAACTTTGCCATTTTGCTCGGTTTGGTCATGCCCTCCCTGAGTGCATCAGGTCTGCTAAGACCATGGATGCATTCTTGCGAGGTGCGAAGAGACACCTCTGTGAGGGACAGTAACTAATTAGGATGTATTTTTAAATTAGCTTGATAGCTAAGATAATATATAAATTAATAAAATTAAAAATTCAATACATACATACATATATGTGGAAATCAAGTCCGCCATTACGATGGTGAAAAATAATCGTAATGGACACGTTTGAAAATACTCCATTATCTTTATCTGTGACGTTTATTGTCCACTTTGCCGGATTTATTCACACTATTCCGATCGTTTTTTCCCTTTTCGCCACCCTCTCGCTATGTCAGATTTTAATTGTTTAAACGGCTATAATTTTTTCTTTTTTCACTCTATATTCTATATAAAATTTTCTGTATAGGTTCTCATTATCTCTCATGTATATTTTTAGTTCACTCATAGTGTTAATTATGTGCTGTTTTGGTAGTCGATGTCCGCTTTGTTATTAATTTGGCGGTTTTTCTTTTAATACTTTAATTGGATTTAGTATGTTTGATATTATTATTTAAGACGATTTAAAGGTCAACGAAGTTGATCCACAAAGCCCTCAACTTGAGGCCATTACCTCTCCAACGAATATATTCTAAAATTGAGTCGAGAACGGTTGTCCAGTTTTTTTTATGTTGGAGATGTTCAATCAATACGAATTGTTTTTACTTATTTGTTCAACATATCGTGTATGGTTTTTATTTATTTATTTATTATTTATAATACTAATAACAATAATATGACCAATGTGACCTGACAGGTTGCCCCAAAGTGTCACACCAGTCTTACAAAAAAATAAAATAACAACAGACAACCTGAACTTTACTTCTTATTAGTTGTTTTGCTTACTGTAATCACAATTGAAAATTTATTATATCGTATTAATTATATTACCTGTAGATATATATTCATATCCATAGATATAATGAGATACGGTGGCGTAATTTCTATTACTTGGTGTCGTGGCGGGCCCCAGGAGGATCTTCAAACAATAATTAATATATACGTATTTTATAGACAGAAAACACTCTTAAAGATGTATAAAATTTTTTATAAATAGTCAAGGTTCTTAAGTGCTCGTTAAATGCTAATATTTCACCTATATCCCAAAATTCGAAAAGCAATGCTTGATTCCAAGTCGTTTTGTTGTTTCTTGTGATAGTCCATAGAAAAAATTAAATCGGTCAATCCATACATAGTGAACTTGCAATATTAACTATTGAACGTGAAGAAGCTTAAAAATTATCTTTAAAAGATGTGATTGCAAAATTTGGAAATCTTAGAAGCGAGGACTTGTAAGTTCATTTTTGAAAAAGAAAAAAAATAGGATGCCTTTTTGTAACTATTGCAGCGCGTCAAAATTTTATAGTTACGCCACTAATATGATATGTTTCGTTTTAAATATTCATGAAATTTTAATTGAATAAAATAGAAAGTTTACTTTTAATCAAAAACATTGTTGTGTCAATACTTGAGAATTAACTGGACATTATTTATTACATATCTAATGTCAAAGAAAGTTTTATTTTGCAATTTTTTTCCAAATAAAAAATTCAGATGTGACCAACCTAAGACTTTATTTATTTATTTGAGGAATATAAAAAGTATAAAAAAACAAAATTTGAAAATGATTTTTTTGAGAACATTTTTGATACAAGTTCGAGCACTAATGTAGGGAAAGTCACACAAGACAAAAGTCCTCTTCCGAATCTTGGATTGTTTTTAAATTTTTTTTATTACTTAACATCACCATAAATACCATAAGAATAAAATATCAAGAAGATGAAAAAAAAATAAAAAGTCCAGATAAAATCATGAAATATTGTTTACAAAAAATTACTACTTACTTCTGGTTTACAAATTCAAACCATATTGACTCTAAGTTAGTACATAAAGAATGCAAGTATAAATTTTCAACTCAAAACGTTCAGTAGGGTGGAAAAAATCGTTTCTTATAGGAAAAAATCCCACTTCTGGTATATTAAATTTAATGATATTTCATTTTCATCATGTTGATACAATTATTATACTGGATTTTTTTCGTGAAGTACTCAGATATTTAATAAAGTTACAGTCTAATCCGTTGAGAGTCTATCTTAGGAGATAACTGAATCCAAAAAGCAAAAGTAAATATGACTCCTATGTACTATAAGAGGATGTACCACAATATCATATCAATATCACAAAAATCCATCTTTTACTACGTTTCATTTCGCTAATTATCTATATCACCAGGTGGACTAGTGGTTAGCATACATACATACATATTATGCTTTCGAGAAGTGTGGTCACGTTTCGATTCCCACTTGTAGCTGTTGGCCAGATCTTGGTTCAGAAAATGTCCCTTAGAGTTTAGACGAATCAAATAAATAAAATGATAATAGGTATATACATATATGAAGCACACAATTTGCTTAAATATTATTATAAATATTTGTGAAATATTATTGTTATAGTCTATTGTTAAAATCACACCACGCAGCGGAAAACTTTACACCAAATACTCCAAGTGTTGTTCAATCAATTATTTCGGAGAATTGTTAGATTGGATGATTATTTTTTATGGCACGTTTGTAGTGAGTTAAATATTAACAGATAATGTTGTTTTTATATATCGTAAAGTACGTAATGGATATGAAATATTTTTGACGTGCACGTCATCCGTCTCGCGTCCCTTCAGCACACTTTCAGAATATTTCCCCAGGTGAGTGAGGGTCGTGTGTGGGCGTGTTCAACACGCGTGTTAATATTTACGTTTACGAGTGTACACTTGTGTGTGTGTTTGTACGATGCTTACGAGGGGTTAAGTTGAATTTGATGGTCGTGGCGCCTTTCGTGGCCTCGCCGTACAAATAGTAAAAGAATAAAATATGAAATACGACCAATGGAGTGCGGCCCGGGGCGTTTCCACATACAAACGAAGGCGCATTTCGACCGAACAATCATTAAACACTTCCTGTATGATTACTTATTTATGGGTATATCTTCGCCAGGTGTTGCCAATCGATACGCCGCGCCGTACGTAAAAAAACTCTCGATGCTCGCAACACTGTGTACTTTTTAACGAGCTTTTTTCGTACGTACTTAAAATGCGATTATAATCGCCGAGAGTATTTATTAGACGGTTGCACGGTAGGCAGTGGTATGATATGATTCAAAATTTTCATTGAATTTTTTATTTGGCGAGGCTCTCTTCCCACTCGCCCCGCACCGCTACCCCCGAACAAAAACTCGGAAGCTTCACTTCTACCGTGTGTGATTTCACGATTTTTAATTTATGTTTTTCGGTGATCACATAATATGTACATAACTACGTGAATTTTTATGCGAAATATGCAACTGGTGAAATTAAAATGTATTAAAATATTCCAGTATTTTTGTACGATCAATCATTACACACTCATCATTATGATTTCAACTTTTTACCGTACATATTTACATAAACAAGCGGTGTAGACTAGTGGTTAGCATATTATGCTTTCGAGCAGAGTGGTCACGGGTTCGAGTCCCACTAGAGTCTCGCTGTTGACCTCTTAGCAGAGTTTGATCGTTTCTTAGCAAAGTTTGCCAATTTTTTTTTTTTGAAATGGTTGCTGTAAAAATTGGCATCTCCTTTTCTATCTCCCTTGTTTATCTTAAGTTATTTAGCGTCTTGAGGCTCTCTAATTTGACAATAAAAAGGCTGCAAAAATTTCTCCATAGATATCACTGTGGATAAAATGCTTATGTATATTGATTGTATTGTATCTGTATAAGTACACTCGATCTGTAAATAAAATGAAATAAGGTGATAATTTAAAACAAGCATTTTTTTCAATCAGTGGTCAGTAACAGTTAATAATGTCTCACAGTATGTAATATGAATTTTCAGTTTTGTATGATTTTGCAAAATATTTAATAGTTAAAACAAATAATGTGACTTTTTAGCTATTTTTGGAAATTTTATATTTAAAAAAATTAAGGCATTTTGATATAAAGACACTGACTAATTAAGTTTTGATCATAATCAGCTTTATCCGGTTCCATTTTTGAATGGGTGTACATGATTATGTAATGCAAAAGGATCATAAGTGCAAAAATGCCAATTTATTAAAAAGACCACGAGTGCTAAAATAAGGCTTTACGATTTTTTTTGTATTTTTAAGTAAACATTACAATAAACGCTAGTAATTAAAACGATAGTACAACAAAAAACATAGATAAAGTAAAAATTGCTTACAATTATTTATTTATTTATTTTATTTTATTATTTTATTAATTGAAAAATCAACAGACAGGATGTACAGAGATAGGTATAAAAAACACAAAAAGTAAATAAATAATATATGTAACACCCGAGTCCAATAATAGATTTTTACAAAAATGAAAAAGATAAATATAAGGAAAACAAATTAAAAAGTAAAGAATAAAGGCATGACAAAATATGTAGTACATTGCATAATTAAACTATAGTATTAAAATATTTGGAAAAGGTTATAAGATAGAATATAAGAAGAAATTGAAATTTACAAATATAAAAAACAAATGAAAAAGGTAAATACAAAATAAACAAATGAAATGGAAAGGAATGAAAGCTATAATATGATTAAATAGCACATTACATAACTAAACTAAAGTATAAAAATAATGGAAATATTGGAAAAATAGAATAGAAGAAAAAATGAATCAATCGGTCAAGATTCTCTTGATGTTAGACCTGAATTGATGTAGGGAAATACCAAACAGATCAACCTCATTCAGCTCTCCGTTAAACATACGATAAACGCGCTGCAGATAAAAATATTTTTGGGAATTAGTATTGAAAGGATCAAGTGAAAAGAGTGTAACGCGTCTAGGGTATCGAACTGGGATTCTGAAATTAACCTTATTCAGTAAATCAGAACAATCAAGGAAATCATTTATGAGCTTAAAGAAGAATATAGCATCAGAATGTCGTCGCCTGACAGAAAGATTGTTAAAAGAAAGGATTTTTAAAATGTCGGAAACAGTAGAATGGGTATAGGTAGGAAAAAGGTAGCGTAAGGATTTAATAAATTTAAGTTGAACTTTCTCAATACAATTAATATGGGATAAATAAAAAGGTGACCAGATAATTGAGGCAAATTCAAATTCAAATTCAAATTCAATTTCAAATTATAATTGCACTTGTGATTGTCTTGCACTCCATGATCGATGTCAGGCTTAATGTGAATTTATTTTGATGATTCATAAATATAGAATGTTTGGGTTCATTTCATCGTTTATTTTATACATATGTAGTTTTAATAGATACGAAATACATGTGTATTTATTATAACTATATGCAACTATGGATATGTATGAATGTACATACGTATATTTGAATGAATGATTTTTCTTTTTTTACATGTCTTCGTTCTGATTGATTAGTCAATACCAATCAGAATCTAATCGGACTCCGATTACGTTGTATTCGATTGTTTGTATAAAATGAATATTTAAAAGTGTGTGCGGCCTCGCTCGGGTTAGGTTAGGTTAACCGGGGTGAAATGGAAATAATGATAGATCAGTTTGGAAAATTCGTATAGCCGTCTCGTCCGATCTATAATTTGTGAATATCCGCTCGTTTTGTCCCGATCACACAAATTATACATTTTTCGTGAGCGGAAACATCGATTGCACGTTACACGGATTGAGAACATCTGCCGAGGCGTGCGCGGGGGGTCGCGGTCCACGAAATTTATTTATATTGATCTCGCAATCATCGCCCGCCCATATTGACAAGCCCTGATCATTAGAACACCGCGTCCCAAAAACTATATAAAATATATTAAAATTAAAATTAAAATATCGTACCGAAAGCGCGTGTATTTTGACGATCGGTGCATGCATAATTTATGCGCGAGCGCAAATTGACCGTCTCGTTATTTTTGATTTGAGAAGTCGTTATATTAATGACTTAATTAAAGCGCGACGGCTGAATTCAAATTGATTTTGACAGTTTTTTTTTTGGCGTTTTATAAAAAGTATGTTTGGACCTAATTTTGTGCGAGAGCGAGTGTGCACCCCCTTTTTGTTTTGTTTTACTCGTTTGCAAAACATATATATTTTTAAATTCGATACTCGATCTCACTTTCGATGCTTTTCACGTCAGCTTCATTCATAATTCAACGGTCGTAATTGGTTTAAATTGTTCGTCAATTCTGGGTATATTGCAAAAAAAATATTCAGCGTGATCGTCACACAACTTTTGGCGTTAAATCGCTTAAATTTACCTGCCTTTTAATATTTATTTTATTATATTTTCTTTTATGTTCAATACATAATGTTAGAGATTTAATTCAATTAATTTTTTTAAATCCAATTTGAATGGTTTCAATTGGATTTTGAAATCTTGGTTACTATTCGAAATATACATATATTAAATGTATATGTACATATAATATAGATTTATATTTATGTATGTAGCTTCAATGGTTTCTATTTACTGATCCAGTAACCGATATTCATTTAGATTATTTTTTATTATAACGATTTTATGATCTTGAAATCTTTGGAATTGGATTTATGTTTAGTTAAAGCATTTTCATGCACCTAGTAAAGTTTAGATTTTGTCATCATATGCTTGCTTAGCTATCTACCAGTATATTTATCTATCTACCAGTACTTTTAGGGCTAAGGTAAAGAAGAAAATGGTGGTTGAACCATTCATTGTTTTATTTATATTTACTATGTTTTTGTTTTTATAACATTACTATGTGGTGCTCACTTTAATAGGAATTTAAATATTTTCTTTAATATTTGTAGCTTTTCGCTCTATTTATCTTTTATTATATTTTTATTCTGTAGATGTGCCATTATATTTAAAATAAAACATTGAAAATATGTATATACGTAGATGGATAGCATACATGTGCAGTTTTGCATGAATCCAATATATGACGAGTAATTTTTATGAAAAATTATATTAAAAAACTATAAACATACAATATTTTTATTCCAAAAGCATTCCATCCTAATCAAAAAACTTCGTTTTAAGACGTTCATAAACGTGATAATTTGTTGCCATAATTTGTCTTGCGTATATTTTGACCACACAATAGGAGTCGGAGAAATCCTGTTTTTTGTGAAAATTCTGTGAAATTTTGTTGTAATCACCGAGACTTCACAAGTGTATTAGTATAGTTATTAGTGATTCTGTCATAGAATCTATTGGTTAGTTTGTTAGTAACGTCTGTAACTAACGGAATATTATTAATGGCATTCAGTTTGTTCAAGTTGTTATATATGGGTGTGTTATAAATTATTTTTAAGGATTTATTTTGTATTATTTGGAGAATAGAACGGTCAATATTCGAGGCGTTATTCCATATAGCATAGGCTAATAGTGGTAATATGAGCGCGCGATGGTATTTATTTTATTTTGAGTTGATAAAGAACTATGTATGTCGATTAAATATTGGGTATATTGAGGATATACTTCGCATCGTCTTGCATTTCGCTGCCTCAATGTGAGGCACCCATCTCATTCTTTTATCGAACGTTACTCCTAAATATTTTATTACTGATTGCCATTTCAGATCTGAACTTGGCTTATGCTTTCTAACACTACAGAATATCGCGTCTGTTTCGGTTTGATTCGTTTGAATTTTCCACTTAGTAAAGTGTTCCGTCCGAAATAAATAAATATAAATATATCGACATATACTATAGCTAGCAAAATTTTGACAAAAAGGTTTTCAATTGATTCAAATATTTTAACAATGTTTTTTTTTTTGGAATATTTTTTATTATGAATAAAAAAAAACTGCTCACCGTTAAATTTTGCTTTAGTATTGTACAAAAATAAATAATTCATTGGTGTTGTTTCTGTCGGTCTACCACACGCAATAATTGTATCTTGAATATAATTATTTGAAATTTGATTTTATAATTGGGTTTAGAGTTTGTCAAAATTTCCAATCCATACACTGTCCATGAATTAATGGTCCGGGCTGTGGCGTCGTCTGTGGGCCGGGGTGTAGTTTGGGCTCCGGTCCGCATAATTGGGTTCTAGTTGAGTAAGATGATTAGTTATTATTTTGATGTTTCAATTTTGATGTGCGGCCGGGGAGAGCCCGACCACCCAAGAGAGATGTTGTCCCTCTCGCACCCTTCCCGCCCCGCATAGCCCCGTCCCTCTCCCGCGACCTCCCGATGGCCGCGCGCACTCTACACACACCGCCAACGCTCTAAACACTCACATTACATATCACCACTCTACTCTACTCTACTATATATTATGGTGTGCCTCTCTATTAAACATATGCTGTGTTCTATTATAATATATGTATGTATGCGATGATGACGATGCCGTCAACGCTGCACCGTTCGAATGATGTCGATGTCAATTCAGTGTGTGTGTGTGTGTGTGATTTTGTGCAAAATGCCAATTAGAACTGGAACGGTCAAGTGTTGTTCCACATTCCGGTAGGATTCTGAGAAGAAGTGGTTTCAATTTGATGATTTTTTTTTTTAATTGGATGTGTGAAGTTGATAGGTCGATTTATAAATGCGAATATGAATCCGATATTTTCCACCTCGGTGAGCGTAGATTATCGGATATTATTTTAACATATTTATCTGGTAACCTGCACTCATCATTACTTTCTTAATTTGAATGTGATGTATGAATGGAATCTTAAACTACTCTCTTCCATTTGGGCCTCGCTGTGATTTTTTTTTTATTCATATTTTGTTTTATTTATTTTACTTTTTCTTTCTCCTTTGTACATTTTTATGTACTATTTAAATTGTATTAATATTTTCCTTTTGTTATTTTTTTATTATTATTTTATTTTACCATGTTTTCTGCTTTTTAATTTTCTGTTTTTTATTACTAATTTTACTTGTATTTATATCTTTGTTAAATGTAGGCCATTGAGGCGCATTAGGTTCTTCCTGTAATGCCACAATGGTCCAAAACTATTAATAAACAATCTGACATTAATAAATGTTCTTTTTTTAATTGATTATTATTTATTTATTTATAGTTAGTTTTGGACCATTGTGGCATTACAGGAAGAACCTAATGCGCCACAATGGTCTACATTTGATAAAGAAAAACAAAAAATAAAATAAAAAGCAAAAAGGCAGAAAAAAAATGCAAAGGCAGAAAAGCATGATAAAATGAAAAATAAAAATGAAAACAAAAGAAAACCAATACATAAGGAAAAAAATAAAAAAAGGTGTAAAAATCAAATAAATAAAATCCTGAAATCCTATTCTTAGTTTCACAATGAACAAAAAAAATCGTACCAAAAAAAAAAAAACACAAGGAGAAAGAAAAAGAAAAAAGAAAATAAAATAAATTATAATCAATGTGTGAGATTTGGATATTACGATGTAATTTTATTTTTGAGCTACTATTTTAAAATTAATGTTATTATTTTATAGGTACCTACATTTGTACGTATATTTAAAATAAATCAAGAAATGATGCTTTAGTTACAGTATTGTGCGGCCAAATATAATGTATATTACGCTACAGTGCTCAATCTATTAAGTGGATTGTGTATTGATAAACTGCATAAAGTGCAGAATAGAGTGATGCGTGCAATTTTGAATGTGAAGAATCGTAAGAATGTTAGAAGTATGAATTGAAATGGTTGGATGTTAGAAATATGTAGTCTTAAATTAAGCACTTTAAAATTTGTATATAATCTAGATAAGAATAAGAAATAAAGGTGCAGATACACAGAGTGGTGCGCGGCACGTGTTTTTTTTTTAGATATTTTTGCACATGCAAAAAAATTGCTAGCACGCCTAATATACGGCATCGCGATCCTTGGCAAAACTCATCTCCTTGAAGTGTATTCAGCTATTTTTTATCCATGGGTTCATCGGCGTATCCAAGGGGAGTGCCAATAGTGCCATGGTTGCCATGACGCCGCCCCTGGTTGGATTTAATTTCATATATTTATATATACGTACATACATTGGCTTTAATTTTTTGAAATTCTCATTTAAACCTTCAAAATGTATCTACAAAAAGTAGGTCGTTATAGTTTATTTTTAACAAGATATTTTTTTATGTATTATATTTTTAATTTGAATCCCCCCCTCTCTTGTCCATTTTCTGGATCCGCTAGTTCATAGGCTTGACAGTGATCGATAACGGTGATTTCCATATTTTAAGAAATGTAGGAAAAACTTGTCGAAATAGTAAGATCGAATTATCAATGACATGAATCACAGTTGTTGTCTACCTAGACGAGCAGAGCTGTGTTTTTGAGTGTGATCTTACCGTAAGAAGAATGCGAAGTTTTGATGATATATTCCAATAGGAATATTCTTGTTAGAATTAGACAAATATAATTATTTTTCTATTTATCGCAAAGACAATACATTTTTAATGAATTGACGTTGAAAACTTTCAATTAGTAAATTGAGGATTGTGTGTATTATCCATCATAATAAATATATACTATACATACAAGCAATTTATGAATCGTTTTTGTAATGGAAAATATTCTTAAATGTTAATGTTAATTTCAATACCATTTAAAATCTGGCAGCCCTGATATGTACATATGTATGTGCAAAGGGAAAAAAGGGGTTTTGTTAAGTTTTGGCACGTTAGTAAATATTTTTTGCCAGCCAGTTTTAATACAAATTAGATAAAATTTAAAAAATTATATAATTTAACGTAGTTAAATTATATAATTGTAGTTATTGTGATGGTTTTCATGATCTTAGAAGTAAATATTTATTTCTATATTCACATCGGTTCTTTATTTTTCTTATAAGCTTAATAAAAAAGGACACATTATTCGTTTCACTGTGTTCCGTATAAACGGTGCACGGATTGGCTTAAATTTGAAGATACAAATGGGATGTCTTCCAATTTTATTTTTCAGTTAATGCAATTTTTTTGGCATAATAAGAGAAGCGCGAGTGTGTGCGCATGTGAAACTTGCCAATTCGGTATACCGAAAAGGATGAGAATTCTTTGTCGAGGATGTTTGTTGAGTTTTTGTCGATTGTTAGAGCTCATTCGAGGACATGAGAGACCAGAAATTGTATTAGCTGCGTTTAATTCGCACGATTGCATAAGGAGACGTTTTGTGTTTAACTTCTTGCGAGACAACTCTTAGCCGTAACCCGATAACTTTTTTTTTTAATTTAATACAAAATTGTCGTAGTTTGCAATTTTATTTATAACTAGTGGTTTTACCCGGCTTCGCTCAGTATCTGTAATATAAACAGCTTAAACGTGGCAAAACAATCTAATAGTAAACATCCATTTGTTTTTTTATTAAATTTATTTGAATCGAAAATAAATAAAGTAAAAATAATATTCAACATTGTCGATATCATCGTCATAGATTTGTTTTGTTTGTTTGTTTTCGATGTTCCCAACAAACCTTACATACATAGTTACATAGTTACAAAGAGTTTCTTTCGATATTATATATTAGATTCAACAATAATCAACAATCAAAATTTATATTACAAAATTACAAAGCAAATGTTAAAGTTGTCTTTGCTTTACGGAATTGAATTGGCGATGTTCTAACAACTGTTTGAAAATGAATTATATAGTTTTCGAGTTGAGATGTTTGTCCTGTCGTCTTTAGCAAATCTTCAACAAAAAACGGTGACCAAATGTTAATCGCCGCTTCAACTGTCGCCAACGGCAGGATAACAAAGGCAAACGTATTCATTTTGAGTCCTAATGGATTTAAAATGGACACAATGGGTTTTACACTCGAAATCACAATGAAATTGAGACTTACCTAGCCTTTTGTAAATTGCTACTAACACACACACAATGCCAGATGCATGCCGACTGTTAACTGGCTACCTAAACCTATGTTAGATATCCATTTGTACGAATGTTCACTTGCGAAAATTTCACGTCAGATGAAAACTTCGATATGAGCGTTAATTGCTTTAATGATTTTCAAGATTTTCCGTCAGCTGACGAGCGAACACGTACGCTGAATAAACAAACACCAACCCCGGTGGAATAACACGATAATATTTTGGGAACAGATTATCCTTTTTAAGTGGGATTTAAGTGTAACCGACTCCATCCACCCCCTCCCCGACATCCTCCCCAGCGTTCAGAGCAAACAAAGGGGAGGAAAGTATATCTGATATACATCTGGCGTATGTGCGATTTGCGTCAAGTATGTATATTGTTCGTTTAGAAATGATATCTTTAGGGAAGATTCGAGTTGATGAAATGGTAATGGGAATAAAGTCTAATTGACCGACGTTGGATATTTGTATGGTTTTGTGGAAGTGTTTTTCGCGTTTTTAGATCGTTGGAAATTGTTCGTGGCGAGTGTGCGCCCTGTGGGACAGGCCGTGTTAATTTTTTTCAATTTGTTTCGTCATCGTTTTGTTCTTGTGTGTTGTGTTGGCACAATCTTCACATCGGAACCCGTTTCGGGCGCAAGCGGTTTACTGGGATTTTGGACTAAGGTCGGCGACGCTCAAACTTTCACACTCGATCGATTGATGAGATTATCAGGGTTGAAATTTATCGGTGGTTCTCTTTGTTGGATTTGGATTTTATTTTTATTTTTTGTTGAAAAATTTCTATGAATGTGCTTAAATTGGATGATTTTATATGAAATAATGTCTAGCCAGAACTGTAATATCATAAATTGGTGCATATATTCCCCCCCCCTTTTAGTTAATAATATATAATTTTAATTATATACATACTTATTTTTGTTTTACCATTTTCCCTATCACTTGTTACACAATCTATTGTATTTTATGGTTTTTATTATTTTGGTGGACGAATATGTATGTAAAATATTGAAAGGAGGTGGGATGTACATTATTTCAACACTTTTTTTAAATAGGTTGTTTTAAATTTATATAATATTGACTAGATGTGCTTATTTCATTCACTGATATAAAGCTTTTGTCCAAAATTTTCATGTTATTGGTAAAGGGCGAAGGTCAATTTCCATTGCCCACAAAAAATGGTTCACTGTCTTGCTTTTTTAGGACAATAGAAATTGACAATAGTGAACCATTTTTTCTGGGCAATGGAAACTTGACCGCGGGCCTTTAATTATTTATTAGTTATGAAATTTAATAGAATACGGTTTTATATATGTATGTATGTTTATATGTAAATATAAGCAAAATTTTCAAGATTCAAAATCCAAATCTTCTTCATGAATCCTTTTCTTTTAAACATGTTATTATTACTATTTTTATCTTTTTATTACTAGAGATTGGATTAAAATTTAAATAGTTAACTTTTTGAGGAAATTATATCTGAAGATCAATGAAAATATGCATAATATATATTAAAGCTTTATTTTACAATTAATTTATTGTATAATTTTTAGTATATTCCCAGTTTGGCTCTTTCAGAGATTCTTTTATGTGATTCTTTTCTATAATACTTAAATCAAATATGTATATGAGCTGTTATATTTGAAAGTGGCATAAGTCCACTTTTTTTCGTTTCGAGAAATATTTCACAAAACATTTAATATAATGGTTTGCTTTTAAAAATATTTAAAAACACTAGAGATAATATAGATAGATGTAATACGTTTATTCTGCTTTTCCCAGATTCTGGATAGATATATCGAATTAAAATACGTAAGTGATAAATATTTGTGAAGAAATAGTCTCTTTGGAATTGAACATTGAAATTCCGCTATCTTCAAATATAATGGCTCATATGTATATGTAAAAATTTAGAATATAAACATTTGATTGCTTTTTATTTTTCTAGTTATATTTTCAATTTTGGGCATCCCACGTGCCTTCTCCTGCCAATCAATGATCAAACTTGCCTGTATTTGTGCCATCAGCTTCAAAGCTCAACCGGTTTATTTTTGCATGGATTTTACAGGTTCGAGTAAATCACGCACACCGAAAACCCATTAAAGAAATTTTTCAATGCATGACCTTTTCATCTTCGAGCGCAAACCTTGGAATAAAATGGGTCACACGCGATGATTTCGAGGATAGCTATTAAATAAAAAGTTGAAGAAGCACGCGCGTAGACGACGACATTCCAACATTCTTAAAATATTTGTGCGGCAGACACCGCCGCGGAATATTGAGAGGTGACACATCTCGTCCTGGGCCAGTTCGATTAACGAGCGAGCCACAGTTTGAGACCCTCAGGAGGCCCTCGGCCGAATAGCGCCGCGCTCGTGTGTTATACACGGCGTTTGACACTTGTTAAATGACTCGACTCTTATATCTGATGACATGTTCGGATCTCATCTCCCCGACGACCGACCGCATTATTAGATATTTATATTATATTATTTATATATCGAATATATATATTATGTATGTATATAAAAGGTCGCAGGTTTCGCTCGCGCTATCGCTCGTTCGGATCTAAACACGCGCTTGTATGTGTTTGGAGACAAACCGAAAAAAAAAAGTGGTGCACTTTGTAGAAAACCGCCGATAATGAAGTGTCTCTGAGGACTCGTTTTGTCATGAGACAAGATTTGATGCGTTGACCAGTTTGATATGAGTGTGTGTGTGTGTGTTTGTGTGCTTGTATGTAGTTTTTTATGATGATTTTGATGTATCTTTCTTTGTATTATTGTCGGACGACTCTATAAATGGACGATTTTATATGAGTGACTACATCGTTTCGATGTGTGGTTTGTTGGTTTTTGTAAAGTTGGATGTCTCAAATTGTAAGTGATGCAAGGCTGTCTTTAATTATTTTTTTTTCATTGTTACCATGACTAGCTGCCCCAAATCGGCATTATGGATAAACGTGTACGCATGTTCATATGTATAAATTGTAATTACATATATCAGATAATTACAATAATGGATCAGCCAATTTTTGAAGAATCGTTTCGATAATTGAAGCAGATGAATTGGCAAACTCTGATAGGACACGAACGACTTGGATGTCACAATTATTTATTTATTTATTTATTCGATTATAGTTTTGGACTATTGTCGCATTACATGAATAACCAAATGCACCACAATGGCCTCCATAAGAAAATAAGAGAGAAAAATAAAAATCATTATAATAATTGTAATAATTCATAGATTAAAAAGAATTATATAAATCTGATTAATGTCATCACACAAATACATCTAAGATTTTTTCGACCGTAGTTCCAACCCGATACCTCTCAGTTCAATGCGCTCTAAAATGTTTTAGAATAAACGGTATAAAGAGAAGAGATAGATGAGATGAAGATGGACAAAATAAGTGCTTGAATGGTACCCAATGAAGTATAAAAGGACGCGAGTGAGATCATCTGGTATTTGGGAGGATAAATGTTGCTCAAAACAGAAACGATTAATTTACTAAAAATATAAATGGTATTGATTTGGGAGTAAGGTTAGAAAATAATAATGAATATCTGGTAATGTTTCCAGAATTCTTGTTGTGAACGTTTCAATCAATAGACGAGTTTTTAAACAAATATTAGGTTTTGTGAGTTTATTTAATGAAAGCTTACTATTTTTTGGGGGTTTTTTACTATTTTTTTTAGTTCGATCCTGGTTTTTTGTTGAGGAATGGTTCCCGTTTTTCGGTAAAGTTATCAAAATCAAATTCGTACTTGTCACGCAAAACTGAACAAAACCGAAATTGACCCGACCGTTTTTTGGCACCCCGCAGCTTCGCCGAAGGTGCAAATGTGAAGGGAAAAAAAAGTAAATAAACAACGGGAACGCAGTCGTTCTAATTTTTTTCCTTTCACGCATTTTGACCCAAATAAAAAAATGGAAGTTTTAAATTGATATATGTGGGTGGGCTTCGATATTTCCCTAAATTTTCTTCTAATGCTGCTCGACAAAAAGCGGATGACAGTTTAACGACGCGAACGCACTATAAACCATTTCATATTCCAATATTGTTATTCTCCCCCGTCAAAAGTGGACCAGTTCCGAGTTCAGAATGCACAAACTATGTAATTTGCGTTAGAAATGTTAAATTGATAACACTTATTGTGCTAGGGGGGAAATATTTGGATATTTTCGCTGGATATTGTCGCGGGCGTATTCGTCGATGGAATTTCAAATATTTAACAATGAAATTTTTCCTCGAACGCCTATTATAGATATGGTGGATATACGGCGTGGAATTAACTGATGAAATGGTTGTAATTTCATGATGCTGCGGTGCCGATAAAACAATAATAAAACGTTCTCGAATGCTCGACGTGGAAATTCCTCGAATAGTCTAGCGGTGCCTTATTCTCATTCTTTTCGTTTATATCGTCTAATTTCTTTCGCACAGTAAAAATAGGATATTAAAAGGAACGACGGAAAAGTTCTGGGGGGGCATAATGGGTATGAGGCGGGGGAGGGGGGCTGACGAGCAGAATAAAATCGTAAAAGTGTCCTTTATTTGTTCTCTCCCCTTTTAACTTGACCGAATTGATAGCTTGCGGTTTGTGTGTTGACGACGATTTGTCGAGATCGTTCTCAGAATATTTGGACCAGATTTGCTAATTAGGAAAAAATAATAATACTCAAGTATTTCATGATGTATTCCAATGATCAGAATTGTAGTTTAAGTTGTGGTTTTATATTGATTGGATTTAAAAAATGTTTTCCGTGCAATTTTGTACATATGTATATGTAGATACATAGATTAAAAAAGCCTTATACTAAATCTATCGTCTGAATATTTTTAATAAAGTGCATATGCGAAATGAAGGCAATTCTTTAAATCTAACAAACATTTTACTTACCATCTCAATCTCTTCACTGGACTACTAGGTCAGATATTATTCTATTTGTACATATTTATTTATTACAGTTAAGTTATAGTGACACTACAGATACACTCCAGGGCATCACTATAGGTTACCAAAATTAAAATTAAATATCAACATGTAATAAAATGTGAACAAAAATAATAGAAAAATAAAAACATAAAATAAAATATGAACAATAAATGTGAGAACCCATTTACAATCTCAAACTAAAGAAACCCTCAACCAAATCAGCATGTTTTAGATTGAATAAATCCAATTTTACATAAATCTGGTTGAGGAGCTGTATGTATATCATACCTCTTAAGGATGTACATATATATTTCGCTTTTATTTTGAACAAAATTTCAATACTTCTTACTGCATTGAACTTTATCTACTATTTCGGCAATTAATGCTCAACCATATTTTTTGGCAAAACAAATATCCAGACAAAGTGTCATCACAACTTGATTTGTCTCTTGAACTATTAATTTTTTTAACTACTATCATATGTATTCACATATAAATCATTAAAATATATTATTACAGGGTATTTCACTTAAAAGCTAAGTTCAATATAAAGTTTTGATGTAGCGATCAAAGTTTGCGTTTAAAAAGGGTTCCACGCTTAAAAAGTTTGAAAATCTATAATGTATTCTAAAGAAATTCAGTCGATGTTATAGTTTTTGTCGCTCGCATACCTACGGTTCGTAACTCGGTCGTTTTTAATTTTGACACATAGGTATGTCCGTTACCCACGTCAGATCCTTTGTTTTAAGGCTGAAACGTTGTCATTTTTTATTGGTTACGTGTTGTTGGTTTTGTTTTTTTTTCAAGATTTTTTGTTTGGTCTCCCGCGGCATTCAGGTACCCCCCCAGATCGGCGTGTCTAGCATTTCAAAAAAGAAATTAATTATCTGCCGGTTCGCCTCTGTCCCGCTCAAATGAGATGATCACATTATGATCATGGGCCAGTTTGTTTATTTTTACCGTTCGCCAGAGATCCTAAACATGTTCGCGAAGTCTATATAAATTTTAACATACTCGTGTGTTATAAAGATAGAGAAAAAAAAACGAGGATTGATTCCGATGGTATTTCATTTGTTGAGATTACTCTCGAAAATATATCAATTTCCTTGCACGTTTCCCGGCTTTTTGTGTCATATCCCCATCCCCATGTGATATTGAAAATCTTTTATATTTATACCCTTGATCCATATTATGCTCGTCCACCCTCGCCTCTTCTCACCGGTCATTTCGAAGGGTGACTTTTCTGTCAAACTCTCAAAGTCAAAATGGGGCATAGATATTCTATGAAAATAGACCAAATGCTCTTTATGAATTATTTTTTATATTAATAGATTATTGATTTTAAGAATGTATGTCGATATGTATTGGTATATTAGATCACACAAGAGTTAAATTTATATTGTTATTTGCACTGTATGTATAAATATACGTATGTGTATTATTTATGTATAATTTATCGACTTTTTTTCCTTTGCTATATTTTCAACCACTGTGGCATATTAGGAATTCCTGTAATGTCACAATGGTCCAAACTTTAAATAAATAAAATATTATTTATGATTCTAGGAAAATTGTTCGAAAAAGGAGCAGTTATAAAATTATCTATTTTTTTTTAAATTGTAAATATTTGAATTTTTATATTTTCTAAATTACAAGAAACAATGTACATGACATATACGTATATGTATATATGTATGTATGTATGTAGGTAGTTATGAAAAACTTGAAGCAGGTACTTTTAAGCAATGATATTTGATTCAAACATCTATGTAGAGCTAATTTTTTATTTTTTGATATGTTTTACTATAAAATTAACCAGAAAATCGGGGAGTTACTGAATATATTATACAATAATATAATAATAATAATATAGAAACAGCTACATTTTGGTATAATGTCTGGATGCCAAAGATTTGAGATTCAAAAGATTTTAATTTTTGAAATGATTTCCTTGAACTGTCAGTTCCATCCATTTTAGTCTGTAAAAAAATAAAGTAATGAGTAGGTATAATATTTTGCTATTATTATCAAGTTCAATGGACGATGTTCGCAAATGGTATTTATAATTATTAGACGTAGAGCGTGTGGATTCAATTAAATATCTATTCAATATAGGCACAATATATTTTATTTTGAAGTGGAACCAAAACCTTTTGAACCGATATGGCGGATATTTAATTAAACGAATCTCTTTAATATATAAATTTGGAACGGCGAAAGCACGAGCGATCGTCGCGCACAAAAGGTCACCTTCTTCTTCCACAGTCAAAGGATGTTGTTTGCGTGTTGTGTGGGTGGTGGTTTGTCAGATGGGCGAAGAGGTGGAAAAGAGGACGCTGGCAACCCTTGTACGGGGTGAAAACAACCCCAGGGTTGAGTGCTTTATCTGATTCGCTCGACTATTGTGCGCGCCAGCCAAACTGCTACATCAAAACACTTTGACTAAACTTCCATACATCCATTTGAGTGCGAGAGCATGTGAGATGAAAACTGAATATAGTGTGAGTTTTTGGGATGAAAATACATACATATGTGTGTGTGTGTGTGTGTGTGAAGGTTAAAGCGATTAGTGGTGTAGAAAATGGCGTGCGGTGCGTGAGCCGGTGAGCGGTGATGCGAATTAAACGTCACAAACAGAGGTGGGTGGTTGGGTGGGGTTGTGAGGAGATTTCCTCCTCTCTCGTTGATCTTTCTTCCCTCTCCAGCTTGGTTTCCACCCCTCGGTGGGGTGGTGTGGGGGTGTTTTTGCCACGTATGGTGGCGTGACAGACGCCGCGCCACCGACAGATAAATATCTATCTTGCGTTACTTTGATACGCAAAGCATTCGTATTAAATAACAAATGTAATCTTCTGCTTCGTCGCGAACAGTGGCGTCTCGTAATGCTGTATAATTGTTTAATTTAAATTAATGTAATGCTGTATAATTGTTTAATTTAAATTAATGTAATGCTGAGTTACAAAGGTACTTAAGTAATTATAAAACTAATCTCCAATTTTCACTTATGACTAACTACATACATAGATATATACAGATTTTATTTTATTATGTAGGTATTTACAGGCATACATATTTCCTGGAATATCCATGGCCAAACTCGTACATATGTACATACATAGTATAAATCACATCGCAATAAACATATCTCAAAATAAATTAGACGCAGACTTAAAATTTTCGGAAAAATTGAATTAAAAATATTGTATGGGTGCAATTTTTTGAATCAAAGTTCTCTTTTGTTTTAAAAAAATGTTTTTGATGAACCAATTTTATTAGGAATGACATATAGATGCACAACTTGGGCATCGACTTCCAAAATGTTGCATACATTTTGTACAGAAAACGGAATATTGTAATATATTTGATTTTTAAATGCTTTTTATTATTACTAAATTATGTTCACAATACATCTTATATCTATTTGAATAGCTACTAATCTACAGATCATTTTCTAGTTTGCAATTTTAAATTAATTTTGCTAGTTATCATAGTATTATATTATATTCAGTAGTATTATATTCAGAGTATGCTGTTGGTCAGACCTGGATTTGTGACTCCAGGTTGATCGTTTCCTATCAGAGTTTGCCAATTTTCTCTGATTTCATTGTTGAAACGGTTCCCGGAAAAAAATTGGCTAAAAAAATCCTTCCTACCTACTATGTCACCACTATTTGAAATTTGATGGATGTACAATAATAATTTATGTACAATTCATAGATGTCTCGTTAATTTGCGAGTTTTTTCAGTGTCTCGCAATTCAACGACTTATAATAAAAAAATGCTGCATTTATATTTGTAATTGGCCAGGAAGGCGCATTGGGATTTTCCTGTAAGGCCTTCCTGGTATATATGTAAAATAAAAATAAAAATAAATAAATTATAATGTTAATATGTATGTACAGCGTAATAGGAAAAAGAACTCAAAAACCTATTTACAATTCTTATAAAAGCTCATAATACATCTAATACATAATATTAATTGAATACTCTCTAAAGTCGATGACCTAAAGCAGATCGTGTTTAGGTAATATATATGGTTGGAAAGTATGATTAGAGTAGTTGACGTAGTGTAGCAAATTAATAGATTTAAATGTTAGTGTGATGAGAATAATGGACAAAAAGTGTGCATTGAAGAGTACTCAAGAACGTGTAAAAGGATGCAAGGAAAACTAGAAATGAAATATGTAGATGGACTAAATAAGGAAAATATGTTAGTATTAAAAAAATGGTGATGATGATTATTTACAACTGCATCTAGTGTTACGTTATTGGGCTTGTATTAATGTGTATAAAATTATTATACTGAGGATTAATTTAAAATTACTGTACATATGTATATCTCATTGTAGAACATAAAAAGGATGTACATACATATGTACATAATAAATGTGTACAAATGTAGATTCATGTCAGGCGTTTTATTCTTGCGTGAATTCGACTCGGCTTAATCACTAGCTGGCATTAAGAGGGTGTGGGTGGTTTTTGGAATAGGGGGTGGTAAATATAAGCCGGTCGTCGTTCAAGCCACCCTTGAGCCTCTCCGCAAAGCCATCTTCACAAAGTGGTTCAAACCATCCACGGTTACTCGGCAACCAAACAATCTCCTTACCCCCATCCATCCATACATCCACAATAAACATTCACGCGCCATAATGGCTCACTCTGGTCTTTCACGACACACAAACACCGCAAATCGCGAAACCCCGTGCAAATGTATTTGAATCACCCCATATGCTTTTTTTGGACAAATTATATTTACATACATACATATATATGTGAGGTGTGATAAAAAAGTACATCGAACTTACATAGGTATACTTTTTTTTTATCAGTAATTAGCTTTATATCAGTCTAAATTCCTATTTATCTAAGTCAAATCTTACTATCAATTTTTGATCCACTTATAAAGATTTGATTTTTTTTCAACTTTGCATACATATAACTGGCAGAATAGACTAGTGGCTATCATAATATAATGAACAAAGTAGTCATGGGTTTAAATCCCACTGGATTCTGCTGGCTAGACCTTGTATTTGTGACTCCAGGTTGTTGGTTTCCTATCAAAGTTTGCCAATTTGTCTGATTAAAATTGAAACGGTTCAGTAATCTCGAATTTTGCTGAATTGTATAAAATGCTGCAAATTTACAAATTTGACAATAAACGTCTCTGTGGATGTTAATTGAGATGTATTTACTGAATTGTTTAAAATGCTGCAAATTTGACCATAGATGTCTCCGTGGATATTAATTGATATGTATTTATGTACTTTGTATAATATTTGTATCAAATCTACAATGTTTCTGGCCAGGAAGGCGTATTCGAGTTACCTGTTAGGCTAACTATTATAAATTAAATATACAATAAAATAAAAAATGTATGTTCATATTTTCGATGAAAAACAATCTATTAAAGTTTGAGTTGACCCTCTTCAAAAAAGTTACTTCAAAGTCAGCGAAAGTTAACAGAAGTCATGTTGGAAAATACATAAGATGTAGCTGTTTACTTGGTTATTTATTAATTAATCAATATCTAGTCCTAGCAATATAAAAGTAAATATGTTGTGGTTTTCAATAATCAAGAGAGCAAAAATGGGATTTTATAAAATAGTGTAATTTAAGATGGTTTTTTTTTAAATCATATAGCGTTCATCCATTCGTATTTGGATTCAAGTATACGATAAATTTGAAATGATCTGTTCGACTTTTCCATCGAGGTCTCTCGTTTTGTTTTATTTTTTTTATTATACGTTTTTCGGCGCAAAAAGTAATTTCGTAATATTTATAAGGATCGGCAGGATGATGTCCTTCGGTATAATCGAATCTGAGATACTCTTCGACCGGAATGGAGTATAGTGTTGGTGATAAAAAAGGATACGAATCCTGAGGCAAATGAGCGTAGAGCGCCAACCTCCCGCTGCGAACTGTCTACAACCGAATACCACCGAATACAAATATTATATCGCATATATTATAATATATGAGTGTGCTTGTGAGGGTTTTGATTCTTGTAAGAGTGAGCCAATTCCATGCTTGGTTCGGTGTCGTGAAGAATCTTTACGAATTTCAAAGGCTTCTTTAGAATTTTCCTGGAGTGTGCTTATTTTATTTTTGTTTCATCGGTTAATATGAATATTTGAAATCATCAAGTTGTTTTCATTATGCTATGAAAATATTATATTTTGTTCCGATCAATGCTACACAGGAATGTTTCTATTTTTGTTAAATATTTTCAACCCTTTCACGCGATCCTATTATTGTGTTTTAAACTATTATAAATTGTGTAGGTTATATATTTGACCCGCATTCCATGTGCAATTTTCTAAGCACGCTATTAAAAAGGAAAATACTTTCGCGTCGATATATTTTCAAATTCGAATTATGTAAAGAACAAAATTCAAACACGATAAAGATTTTTCTCACTTCAATAATTGAGTAATTTTTTAAATGTAAATTTGTTATTTTTTTCCCCCATCCTCTACGTAATTTTATAAGCTCTCAAAGAAAAACATTCGAGTAAGTATAGTATTTTATGTTTGAAGATAACTTCAGAGCACTTCAGAAGTAACGATTCTCATTTATGCGTATAGTTTACGGAAACGATCCTTATCGACGTCGAGTTTTACGAAATTTGAAAGTTTTTGTTCGAGGGTATTTTTTTTTATTATGTTTTCTAATGGCAGAGAAAGTTTTTCGCAATCGTCTTTTCGATCGGACTTAAGGCCTTACAATTTACTTATATTAGATGTACGTAAGTATCTGTTTTATTGTTGTTTGAATTGGAAAATTAATTTGAAACGTTTTTATGCGAATAAAGCGGGCCACAATACGTTGTGTTCCAGTTGTTGCTACGAAAAGGTAGTTAAAAGGTCATAAATCATAGGGGAACCGAGACCCTTTTTACAACCCAAATAAGCCGATTCGTTTCACCAGTCTGTTTTTTTTTAGCATCCACACCTATGTATTTTTCACTCAGCCCACTCAAAAGTGGGTGTGAGCGAATAAATACCTGGAAAATTGACGAGACTGTCTCTATATAAATATAATATATCATTTTAAGCAAAGACGTTTTTTAAACAAAGAATTTTCATATGTTGAACAAAGACTATTTATATAATATATGTATGTACATAAATTCATTATTATATTTTTGTACATGTAATAGGATGCCGAGACTATTGCAGAGACCATGCATCTGCAGATGTCAGAAGATAATGCATTAACTTCATCAAATCTGCTACTTCATTCTTCAAATACACACGAAGGTATTTAAATTTTGGTAAATGAGTAAATTCAATTTTTTTTCTTTTTACACATTGCTTTGAAGTTAAACGTCCAACGCACCAGTAATATGTGGGGGCGTTGAAAACGCCACCGTTTTAACTTGAACGTCGAGATGACGTCAATATTAGAATGTATATTTTGAATATACACGTAATATATAAATGTATTACTGTAGCTCGAAAATCAAATATGTGCTTTTTTTAGTAAATTATTTATATAGAAAAATATGCGGCCAAATTGACCATTTATATTACACATTCATAAAAATAGTAGAAACATACTAGAGTTAAGCAATTTAAAAATATAGCAAAACTTTACATAGATATAATAATCGTGCTTACTTTTTTGATTCGTGTTCAAATTTTAATTATAAAAATAGATTTTTGGATCTTTTAGGCAGCTTAATGATATTGTGAATAATGTTTTAGGATGGATATATTTTGATCGTTTTGTCGAATATAATTTTCACAACCACCAGCCTTATTTTAATCTTAACAATTGGTTTTACAATTTATACGATATGACCCATCATAGCGACATATTATATTTTATTTATTTATTTTACATAAATAAATAGAGGCTGAATAGTACGAAATTAACAATCAATTCATTAATCCATTGAGACATCTGAGAGTCCATGAACTTGAAGTGTTTCTAAAGACAAACAACATCGATCTAGCACTAATATCAGAAACACACTTTTCACAAAGAAGTTACATAAAGATAAACGGATACTCGGCTTATTGGACAACACATCCTAGTGAACGAGCTCGCGGTGGTACTGCTATTTTAATCAAAAAAAATATCCAGCACTTCGAACAAAAAGATATCAGAGAACCATTCATGCAAGCTACTATCATCACAATTAAATATGGCAATGCTGACTTAAATATTGCTGCAGCATATTGTCCTCCAAAGCATACCATCACAAAATACCAATTTATAAACATCTTTAATTCCCTTGGGCCAAGATTTATTATTGGAGGAGACTACAACGTTAAACATACAGCTTGGGGATCACGACTTATAACTCCTGGTAAAGGAAACAACCTTCTATACGCGATTCAGAGCTCCTCGTGCGAGTATCATTCCTCACAAAAACCAACCTTCTGGCCGACCGACAGTAAAAAGGTACCAGATTTAATTGACTTTTTTATATCCAAAGGAATAGCCCCAAACCACATTGAGGTCGAAGGAATAGAGGACCTTACTTCTGATCACACACCAGTGCTAATGACACTGAGCACACTGGTAATTAAAAGAATAAGGAGACAGAACCTGACAAATAAACGCACTAACTGGGATATGTTCAGGAAAAAACTAGACCAATCAATAAATTTAATAGTGAAACTTAAAACTATAGAAGATCTCGAACTACACACTCAAAATTTTATTGACTCTGTACGAGAGGCTGCGAAAGAAGCTACACCTGTACCAAAAGAAAAACCAGACCAAATCATTAATTACCCCATGGAAATTAGACAATTGATTAAAGAAAGACGTAGAACAAGACGAATATGGCATAGAACCAGAAATATTGCAGACAAAAGAGAATTTAACCACATAAGTAACAAAGTTAACCGACTTATTAAAGAGCATAAACAAAATTGTTTTGAAAAATATTTGGAAGGTTTGGGCCCTGCAGCTGATAAAAATCACTCACTATGGAAAGCAACTAGGAAATTCAAACGACCAATTCTACAAATACCACCTCTGAAAAATGCGCAAGGAGAGTGGATAAGAAGCAACAAAGAAAAAGCTGAGCTGTTTGCACAACACTTAGAGACAGTATTCCAACCACACAATATTCAATCTGATGCTGATTATACACCAATGTATCAACCACAGCAACTAATCAAAACTGTCACCCCTATGGAAGTAGCTAAAGAAATAGATGACAATATAAATCCTAAAAAGGCACCTGGAATTGACGAAATCTCACCGGGACTATTCAAGGAACTTTCAAAAAAGGCTATTATCATGCTAACATACTTATACAATGCATGTTTCCGGCTCAAGCATGTGCCAGAGTGCTTCAAAACTGCTCAAATCATAATGTTGAAGAAACCTGAAAAGTCACCCGAACAAGTGACATCATACAGACCAATATCCTTGTTGCCTGCGATCTCTAAGCTATTCGAAAAACTATTATTAAAAAGACTCAAGCCCTTAACCGATGTTCCCGACTTCCAATTTGGATTTAGGTCGAAACATTCTACCATCGATCAAGTGCACCGTGTTATTTCAAAAATAGAGCAATCGCTAGAGGAAAAAAAGTATTGTCCAGCTGTATTTCTTGATGTCTCACAGGCCTTCGACAGGGTATGGCACGAAGGACTTATCCACAAAATCAGCAAGTCATTACCTGGAAATTATGTCAAATTACTGGAATCATACTTATCCGGACGCAAATTCAGAGTTGCTCATGAGGAGGCATTCTCTAACTTTTTCACAGCCTCTGCAGGAGTACCACAGGGAAGCGTAATAGGGCCTATACTGTACCTGATATACACTGCTGACATCCCGACAAGCGAAGAGACATTTATTGGAACATTTGCAGATGACACAGTCATTATGTCATCGAGCGAGTCACAGAAGGAAGCATTTGAACGCCTGCAGCGTGCACTGGACAAGATCAGCAAATGGACCAAGGACTGGAAAATGAAACTCAACGAGCTAAAATCAATGCAGGTCACATTTGCACTGCGACGAAATAGTGTCAGCACTCAGACTTTCATAAACGGAATCCAAGTTCCACAAGCTTTGTCAGCTAAATATTTAGGACTGCATCTTGACTCAAGGCTTACGTGGAGGCATCACATTAAAAAAAAAATAGAACAGATTCGAATTAAACAAAGAGAAATGCATTGGCTAATAGGAAGACACTCCAAATTAGACCTACAATGCAAAAAACTGATATACCAGGCAATCGTGAAGCCAATATGGACATATGGCATACAACTGTGGGGATGCAGTAAGCCATCCAATATCGAAAAAATGCAAAGATGTCAAAACCAGTTTTTGAGGATTATCACCGATGCATATCGCTTCGTCACAAATGAAGAGATCCACAAGGACCTTAAAATCAAAAAAGTAAAAGAAGTCATCCGAGAATGCGCCGGGAGGCACGAGTTGAGACTGCACCGTCACCCTAACATAGAAGCGTTGCAGCTATTGGACACAACTCACCAGCAGAGGCGTTTAAAGCGAAAAAAGCCTCACGAATTGATGTTCTGAATGTGAGAGATTCAGAAGCCCAATTCACAATTTTGGGGACGGAGTGATGATTCCGTAGTGCCCGTACATGATCTGAAGAGCAACGATATCGCTGGTGATGATTTATCGGGAATCGATAAGATGGCACCAAAAATCAAAAAAACAAAAAAAAAATTGAGACATCTATGGATTTGTAAATAATTTTTTACATATTGTACATAAATCAAATTCAGATATTTGTGACAACAGGCAGGATTATTTTTGCCAATTTGATGAACCGTTTCAACAATGAAAATCAGATAAATTGGCAAACTCTGATAAGAAACGATCGACTTGAAGTCACAAATATCCAAGCCTAACCAGCAGTATTAAAGATTAACACGGGATCGAACCCAGTAATCTGTCGGTGCTAAACATAAACACAACCACCGAGCCATACTACTGGCTAATGTACTAGAAGTAATAGATAGCAGATCAATTAACACACATATGTATGTACTTGATCATATGACATATCTTCAATCCAGTCGAGGTCTTATGACGCATTCTAACGGGCTAGTGGGTTCGTTTGATTTCGTTCTTGTTTATACAGAAGTCAAAATTTGCATGTTTGGACAATTTTACAGGATGATCTATCGTAGCAACACAATACTCGGTATTTCTAGTAAGGACACACTTTCTAGTCGGTCTATTATACTTTCTATTATAAATTTTGAAAGGATTGGTGAGTTCATCCGCTTTCGTTCTTTAAGTTTATGTTTAATTTATACCAGGAAGGCCTAACAGGTAGCCCCAATGCGCCTTCCTGGCCAGAAACATTGTAAATTTGATACAAATATTATTAATGTTATACAAAGTACATAAATACATATCAATTAATATTCACAGAGACATATATGGTCAAAAATTGCAGCATTTTAAACAATTCAGTAAATACATATCAATTAACATCCACAGAGACGTTTATTGTCAAATTTGTAAATTTGCAGCATTTTATACAATTCAGCGAAAATCGAGATTGCTGAAAACTCGAGATTTTGCGAGAAAGTGGATAAGGTTGCCAATTTGTTGAAGCCGTTTCAATTAAAAAGAGATAAATTGGCAAACTCTGATAGGAAACGATCGTCCTGAAGTCACAAAATCCAAGGTCTGGCCAGCAGAAACCAGTGGGATTTGAACCCGTGACCGCTCTGTTTATATGATAACCACTAGTTTATTCTGTTGGTTCTTATCTGGAAGTCAAAATTTGCGTGGTCGAACAGTTTATCAGAGTAATCTTTCGCGACGACAAACTACTAGGTTGTAGGTCGAGGTCTCATGACGTTCAACGTTCATGTTCAACGGGTTGATGGGTTAGTTTACATCCGATTTTGTTTAGAAGTCTTTTATCAGGACGATTTTTCAGGACTGCAGGACACATCTCCTTGCCTCGACTTCATACAAGACCTCCCAGTCTTGTATAAAGATTGAAATTGGCATAGTTGGCCAATTTTGAACAGGACGTTGGATAAGTATATCTTTTCCCTAACACATGAATATTTAAATTGGATAAGTTTTATTTTTGATGATTTTATTTAAAAATGTATGTAGGTATTATATTTGTAGTTGTTCAGTACACTTTAACCACCAACATTTTTTACAATTAATTTGGCGTACACCTATGCATGTATGTATGTATGTATGTATGTATGTATGTAACAGTAACTAGTAAATCATATCTCTAAAAGTGCAAATACACTTTCAGTTGTAATATAACAGTTGAGTTTTGACAGCCCTGATGTTTTTACAAATGCTTTAGAATTCAATAATGCATTATAGAAAGTCACATTTTAAGTATTACTATTACTTAAAATGTGACTTTCTAACTCGGTATACTAGTCGAGAGACATTTTCACGAAAATCTAACATTTCCATCTTATACCAACTTATAGTTGAACTGTATTTTCAGTTGTAATATAGTTAGACCAGTTTTTGATTTTTAAATGCTTTTTATTATTACGAAATTATGTTCATAATACATCTTATATCTATTTTAATAGCTATTGATCTACTGATCTTTTTCTATTTTACAATTTAATTTAATTTGGTTAGTAATCATAGTATTATATTATTCTAATGTTAATCTACAGCTTAATAGGAAAAATAGCTCAAAAACCTATTTACAATCCTTATAAATGTTCATAATACATCTAATACATAATATTAATTAAAGACTCTCTAAAGTCGATGACCTAAAGCAGATTGTGTTTAGGTAATCTGTGTTTATACCTGAAGGGTATAGGCATTTTTTTGTAATCACCGAGACTCTTCACAAGTGTGTTAGTATGGTTATTAGTGATTCTGTCATAGAATCTACTGGTTAGTTTGTTAGTAATGTCTGTAACAAACGGAATATTATATATGGCATGCAGTTTTTTCAAGTTAGTATATATGGGTGTATTATAAATTATTTTTAGGGATTTATTTTGTATTTCTTGGAGCTTGGAAAGATTAGTATTCGAGGCGTTATTCCATAGAGGTGAAGCATATGTTAATAATGGTAATATGAGCACGCGATATAACTTTATTTTATTTTGAGTTGATAAAGAACTATGGCGATTAAATATTGGATATATTGAGGATATACCCCGCATCGCCTTGCATTTCGCTGCCTCAATGTGAGGTGCCCATCTCATTCTTTTATCGAACGTTACTCCTAAATATTTTATTACTGACTGCCATTTCAGACTTTCTCCAGAGGGGATTTTCAGATCTGAACTTGGCTTATGCTTTCCAACACTATATAAGAATATGGCGTTTGTTTTGGTTTGATTAATTTGAATTTTCCACTTAGTGAAGTGTTCAGTCATTGTTTTAATAGCAAATTCAAGATTTTTAAGAATAGTGTCTGGTTTTTTGCTACTTTTAGACCAGTTGGAATGTAATTCGCCATATGAATTATCTTACGTTTGTTAGACGGAATATATTCTAACTAGTCAAAATATATTACAACTGAAAATACATTTCAACTACATATAAAGGTAGTTAGTACCATATTAGATGGGATATGACGTATTACAACGGGTGTATAGGGTAGTTTTCCTTCCGATTTTGTTTATCAGGACGATTTATCCAGGACTGCAGGACACACCTCCTAAGATCGACTTCATACAAGACCTGCCAGTCTTGTGAATGATGGTTGGCCAATTTTGAACAGGACGGTCTGTCCTAGCGACAGACAGGTGGTACATAGGTAGCAGGTCCTTTCACAGTCCCAAGTGTACACACCTTCTGGCCCGTCGGGGTCACATGACGCGTTCGAACGGGTTGGTGGGTCTGTTTGCTTCCGCTGTTGTCTAGAGGTCAAGGTTTGCGTGGGCGTGTGTGTATTGTATTATAATATGTTGATATTACACATGTCGATGATGGTGGTGGTGGTGGTGTTGTGTGTCTGTGAGGTCTGTCGTTGCTAAACGAGCCATGATTCCCCGGCGCTGGCTGGAGCCGCCTTTGAAGAAGCCGACACAACACAAAGAGGACCGCCGGCGCCAACAACCATCAGACAAACCACCCCGATCGTGTGCAAAACGCACAATGCAACCCTTTCATTGCACTGCTCTCCTTATAGACAACTTGCACACCTCCACTGGGCCGAAGCACTTCTATAATTCACACTGGGTGTTAGCCTTTGAGGTATTTCGACGTTCGGCACGGTTCAAACGAACTTTTGCAATAAGTATCTACATGTATTATCAAAAATATACAAAACTTTTATCAGACATAACTATAATACCCTTTTAGCATATGGAATCCTCATTTCAAAAAATGTATCGAAAGGGTTCAAAGGACAATCACAAAGATTCCTTCTGAACTTAATTCATTTTCTTATAAACGAAAGATTGAAAATAATGAATTTCACTACACTGGAGACGAGAAGTATAATAGGTGACTTAATCTAAGCCTTTAAAATACTAAATAATCATTATAAATGTCAAATGTCCAATCGTATTACATTCAACGAAAGCACTCACCTCAGAAGTCACTCGCTTAAATTCCAAAAATAAAAATCTAATTAATTGATCAGAGATTCCTTCTTTTCAAACAGAGTTTGGTTTCAGTTTGGAATAGTCTTCCCAATGATATTGTAATTTCTGACAACCTTAATATTTTTAAGAATAAGCTTGATTTTTAAGAATAAGCTTAAAATTTCTTAAACTTAAAGGATTTCTGTAATTCTTCTTTCCCAATAGCTTATTTCTGTTTCTTGTTTCCTTTTTTTTTCTCTTTTTTTATTTTAATTTTAATATTGTCATTTTGAATGTATTTTACTTTTTTCTAATTTAATTTACAAATATGTATAAATTGATATAATATGTATAAATCAAACCCCTTGGGTCTATCGGCTTTGCCGCCTCTCCCAAGTCTGTTAAATAAATAAGTACGTAGGTTTACACGATGTGATACGGTCAATGCAAAGGACAGCTGACGTTTCCTCGTAATATCGGTAGTAAGGTTAATTTACTTTTAATTTTAATTATTGTTTAAATATATCTACAATTGTCTAGTAATATGAAGTAATATTCAATTCTTACACATTTTTGCGAATCCAATTATTTTATAGAAATGGGCTAATTATTTTATAGACAGACCTAGTGGAAAATTTTTGTCGAAATCAATGATTTTTTTTATTTAACGTTCCCTTGATACGACAAAAGTTTTCCATTATATCCGTCAATGTAAATCCAAAATTCACGTTTTTCACTCCGGTCTAATGTACATACATACATATGTACATACATATACCTATAATATGCATGTATCATATTCATATACATATATAATATCGCTATTCTCGCCGAAATATAATAGTCGTTTTGATTCGACATACATACATATGTATGTAGGTCACAGCTAAAACACTGACAACAAAACATAGGAATATAACAAGCAGTCTCCGGCGCTGTGATGCGCCAGCGCCGAAATAAATGGGTTCCCTTTGTCAATTTCTATTGTTAACCTATTTTTTTGCTCTCTAGAGAGCTTCTATATATAGTATAGTATCAAGCAGTATATATTATATACTGTTTGCTATCAATGTTTCCTCTAGATAATAGACAGCGCTAAGTCTCTTAATATTTTGCGGCATCTATTGAAAATTTATTCAACTAATTAATTTTTCTATTGGTATTGATATTGTTTATATGTAGGTCGGTAAGCATTTCTACTATTTTTTTCATATTAAACAATTAAATATAAATATTAAATTAAATATATTTAAAAGTTAATTGAAAAAAATACGACCGCGTGCGGATCAAACACAGGACCGACACATTTGTTTTAATTTTTTATTTATTTAATAACTTGATATGCCTTAACCCATGCGATGATATTTCATCGGGCACAACACAGGTTATATATAGGTATTTACCTGTACATACATATATGTACGTGACGATGGATTGTCCTGAAACGTCTCTGGAATTGATCGAATAAAATTTTTCAGATATTATTTTTTTATATAAACCCGTTGTTTGTTTTTGTCAATGATGTTTTTTTACGATTCGGGTTATTTCTAAGAATTCTAAGCTATTTAATTATAATTTATTGCAAATTTATAGCAAATTTATATTTATTTATACATATGTATGTAGCTGATAAGGGAAAAAGTTTGAGCGAAATTGATTGTGCTTCTGTAAAACGAATGTGCGAATTTTATGTAAATATATAATGACGACATCGCAATTTAAACGTGTATGTATTAATTAATTTTCATGTTAATGTTAATGACTTTTTTAATAAATGAGTGATTGGACAAGACCTAATAGGAAAAGCAGGGGGGTTACATAGAGTTCAAAACATTTTTTTGAGTATTAAACAAGGCTATGGAGTCGGAGCATTTCAAGCGGAGTTGGAGTCAGAGTAAAAAATCAACCGATAGTTTGATTTTTTTATGTATGATAATATTCATACACATGCACTATGAATGTACATATGTACTTGAATTTTATTTATACCTATTTCATTACCAATAATTCAATAAATTGGGTTACATGTCACATTTTTAATGATTTTTATCGCTATTATTTTCATTACCAATTAATAATAATTTTACAAGATGGGAATAAAAGTAAGAGTCGCAGTTTGGAACCAGAGCCGAAGTCGGAATCGGAGTAGGAGTCGGAGTCGATAAATTTTTAACCGACTCTACAGCCGGTATTTAATCTGTGAATGTTGGTTCTCATAACAATAAATGTAACTAAAGGGCTAAAATATTGCAGTTTTTTTTAAACGCGGCTTATAATGCAAAATTATCAGATAATGATGTAATTACTTTTATAATGATTGGCGTTGTAATTTTAAATTATAAGTTTGTTCAACTTGCACCTGTACTATCAAAATGTCGTATTAATATTTAATTTTAGTATTTAATTTAGTAATTTTCATTTGATTTGAAAAGTTAGTAATTTTCATTTGATCTTGTCGAAATTCAAGTGGGAAGCACAATAAATGTTTTAAATTAGTCTCATCAACTATACATATGTATGTAGTAGGTATATACATATGTACTAAAATTCATAATTACATACATATAGTAAATATATTAATACGACATATATTAATAAATAAATTAATCAAATTCGCAGGACGAGGGCGACAAATGAAAACGTTTTCACATCAATTACATGTATACATGTATAGGTATTATTTTTTTTTCTATTCGCAAGACATATCGTCTATCCGTGTGTTTGTGTGTCGCCGGCGACCCTATTTTTTCGGTTTCCGAGATATTTTGCTAATTTTCCACGTATTTTAAGACCACTTAAAATCCCTTTGTTGGCGATAAGCCCCATTTGTACTTGACCCTACTCCTGGACCCATTCGACAAATCCTTTTGAGGACGATATTCTATCGTACGTACATATTACGTATCGCATACATATGTACATATACATACCTACCAGCCCTACGACAAACTTGTGACCAGTCGACTGAAATTTTGTCGAAAGTCCAATAACGTACCGAATTACAGACACGTCTGATTCATATACATGTATGTATGTAGATGCTTTTTTTTAAAGTGAAAATTATTGACTTGACCGTTTGATAAATATTTATTTTTCAATTTTAAATTGAAACAGAACGCATATCAGAAGGGGGGGGGGGATCTTATGAATATTTTAATTGGATAAGTTCTATTTTTGATGATTTTATTTAAAATTGAAAAATTTTCAGTATATGTAGGTATAAATACATAGTTGTTCAGTACGTACATTATATAGGTCAGAACACTTAAACCACCAAAAAATTCTGCAATTAATCTGACATACACCTATGTATGTGAGCATAATATATTCCAACTGGTCATCCACATTCGAATACAATTCAACTAGTAAATCATATGTCTACAAGTGCAAATATGTACACTCAGTTGGAATATAACAGTTGAGTTTTGACAGCCGTGATGTTTTTAAAAATGCTTTAGAATTCAGTAATGCTTTAATATTTGCTAGATATTACGAATAAAGGTAAGGAGTACCGTATTACTATAACTCCAACAATGTGTTAAGTAACAAAAATGTGACTTTATAGCTAAATTTACTAGTCGAAGAACGTTTTCATGAAAATCTGACATTTCCATCTAACCTGGTACCAACTTATAGTTGAACCATATTTTCAGTTGTAATATATGTAATGTAATTTGCCGTATGAATCATCTTACGTGAGTGACGGAATATATTCCAACTTTCACAACTGAAAATACACTTCAACTATAACGGCAGTTGGTACCAGATTAGATGGGATATATTCCAACTAGTCAAGATATGTTACGACTGGAAGATACACTTCAACTGTAACATATGTATGTAGGTACATACATATATACACATTTGTCTAAATTTTCACCTGGAACATGGGCCAACATGTGTTTTGAATTTTTATACCCATTATATTTGTGTTCCTGAAGTGCGACACGCGCCATTTAGCTTTGACGTCGAGGTCCCGCTATTTACATGCGCATAAATTCCGCTCGGCACTCCTTACGTTTGATCATTAATTAGGCAACGTCGGCTCCTTTGATGGTCTTTTGTGTATGTGTACCTAGTATTTTTTCGATTTTTTTTTGGGTAGGTGGTCTGTATAGTAGATATGTATGTGTATCTGTGGTTCGGTAGGCGCCGTCTTCGTCCGCTGGCCGCTCACCCGGAAACTTGTTAACGCAACGCCAACAGCTCGTAACCGGCACACGTTGTGGAACATGTGAGGTTTGGTCCTCTGCTCTGGTCTCCACTTTGGCTCGTCCATTGCCGACAATAACGTTTCAGCATTGCGATACCAACAAACGCCTAATTAACAACTTATTCGCATGACTTGCCGACATGGCTCTGATGCCGCCGAACTTTTTTTCTCCCCCTCGCCTTGCTTTGAAGTGTTTTGGTGTCGAGTGTGGGTCCTCGTCAAAGTCCCACGGCTTGAAGAATGGTCTCTCCAAAGTTTCGCAGTGGTCAGCCTTGAGTATTGGTAATTAAACTTTCAGCTACTGGGGACGGTTTGCCGCTCCTATTGGATTAAATATACATTTTTTATAATATTTTGGTCAAGTCATCAGGAATAAGCTAGAATTTATTTGTTTATTTTATTTATATATAATTTTAGCTATTAGCTAATTTAAAAAATACATTTTAATAACTTAACTCTAAAATTTTATATTTAAGTTATATGTATGTACTGTCGTCTCTCACAGAGGTGTCTCCTCGCACCTCGCAAGAATGCATCCATGGTCTTAGAAGACCTGATGCACTCAGGGAGGGCATTATGGTTACCTGACAACTCGTTCACAGATTTTACGTAAACCGAGGATGCGCTCCAGGCATTACGTATACGGCCATCTCTTTCTCACCCCGTCTGTTCACCAAGATCTCGTTTACTATGCCATTACGTATTCACAGACCGTCTGTTATCGATGAACAGACGGTCTGTGAAAGAGATGGCTGCATACGTAATGGCATAGTAAACGAGATCTTCGTGAACAGACGGGGTGAGAAAGAGATGGCCGTATACGTAATGCCTGGAGCGCATCCTTGGTTTACGGAAAATCTGTGAACGAGTTGTCGTGTCACCGGGCATTATACATGAGCACACCCCTGTGAAAAACACCCCCAGCTGTCTTATTTTTTCTTACTCTACTTACAACTAATTTGTCCTTATTTCTAGTATAAAAAGTATGTATATCTCTATTCCTTTTTGTATAATCATTAAAGTACTTAGGTAATAACTTATGATCTAACTTATAAACAAAAGACAATGTACTAAGATTTAAACAAACTTTCGCGTCGGTAAAATCGTGATTACGTATATTATTATTAAGAGGTTTTTTCACAGTAAGCTTTCTGGACATGCATACAACAAATCCTGAAAGTTTTGTCGTAATCAGTTTAGTGGTTTAGGAGCCTATACGAGACAGACAGACATTCAATTTTATGTATGTTCTTATATAGATGGAAAATCATACTCACAATGGTAATTGATGTCGGAGAGTTTTGACTTTGCGAGATTTGGGGATGTTGCTTAGTCCTTTGCTGCTACAATGTTTTTCAAAATCCTATCGAGAAACATTTATAATTTTTTGAATTTTATATAATAATAGATTAGTATAAATATACATATGTATATATGAAATATATCAGACCACTGATGCACTGGTACACAGTAAATATTCAAATACGAACATTTTGACGTCAAAACCAATCATTGTTACGAATACTCGCCGTTTTTATAAACAGCGAAATATCAGCATTTATTTTATTTAACGTATATATGTATATGTGCATATATACAAGGAATGCACATATACATATATACGTTAGTATATGTGCCGTTAGAAAGGTTGTCAATTTCTTGGAACTGTTGTAATGAAAAACAGATAAATTGGCAAATTTTTATAGGAAACGATCGACCTGGAGTAAAAAATCAAGGTCTGGCCAGCAACAACCAGTGGGACTCAAACTCGTGACCACTAAGTTTAAAAGCATATTTGCTAATAACTAGTCCACGCTGCAGGTTTATATGTTGTGATAAATTGCATCTGTTTCTTCGAAATGGTTCCTTATCATTGAAGCATTTAACTATGATAGTAAATGTAATCTTGTACATATTAGGTACTTTGTGAGAAACTTCGTTTGTAAATATGTATGTAGTATAAGTATCTTAGATTTCAAGATTTTCCCAGAAATATATGAACACACATATGTACAGTAATTCCTTTTTTCTGTGTGTTCACAACGTTCTTTCTTGTTTGAAGAAGTTTAATTTTTCTAAGAATCGTCTCGAAACAAAATGATCAAATTAGTGATCACTCATTCTAATGAACGCTACTTTGATAAGTGGAATTTCAAAAATTAAACTATAGAAACATATTTGTACATTTATCAGTCACCATGTTTTAGTTAATAGACATGTATTAGTTACTGTATAATATTTAGGTTTGACTTCAGGAGCTAATTATAGGTTGCGGCTGTTTGATACCTTTGTGGGGCTGTAGCTGTCGGATTCAGAACCGCAATTATCTGCCGACTGCAGAAAATGGGACTACAATTAATCAATTTAAAATATCATACGAAGCTTTAGTAATGTGAAACATAGAAACATAATTCAGGTCGAAATTGTATTATGTTTTTGTAAACATTTGAAAAGTGCGTTATTCGCTGGTACGTGTAGATTTTCTCTCTACCGATAGACATATGTGTGTTGCAATCCAATTTCATTTCTAAAATGTGTCCGTCTGTATTAAACACGCCGTATTACGTCTCAATGGGCATCGTTCACAAAAGGAACGAAATAAAAGTGCTCTACGCATACCCATACGAATCGGAGTTCACATTGCGAATCCGAATTGCATACGGATGCGCTCGTCCGTGAAGATGCAACGCAAACCGTAAGAAATGAATGGCGCTACTGCGAAATCAATTATCGCCGGACCATAACGCCAGGCGTTACCGAATAACGCCGTCGTTACACTTGCCAACAAATATAATATTACATATACATATGTATGTATGTGTAAGACGTAGACGATGGTCATAATATATCGAATAAAAAACGTGTAACTCGGCACTGCAGTGATATATATCATAATATTTGCTATCAGTTTTGAGATGTTCGGATACGCACGGGGAGTTCAAAAAGTCCTTTTAGTAGATTTGTTTGAAAATATAGCTTTGAAGCAATTTTGGACTTACCAAAAAATATTGAAACTAATCAATGGCTCGTACATTGCATGCATAAAATTGCATGCTTCCATTGCCTCACTAATCATCGACAAAGCTCTTACATTGTCAGAGTGTGCAATTTTTACAATAGCTTAGATGAGGATATTAGTTCATAAACTATTTCACGATAGTTTATGTACATACTATTAAGAACTCATTTGCAAGATTGTTTTTTTAACCCTTTTCGCTTAACTTTTTACTATTACTTATCATAATCTTTAAATGTTTTTATGTAGCAAAGTATAGAGCAGAAGCAATCAACTATTATAATTCTTATGATTTTCTCATTTTTTTTTGTATTCTTTTGATATTTTTTTGGCAAATCCTTGCTAGCTAGTTCTACTTTAATCAGATTTTTCTGAAGAAACTTGTAAATGGCTTAAGTATAACTACATATTCATATTATTATTTTTGTATTAGCTGTAAGTTTCTCTTAAAAATGTTAAAATAAAATAATAAATAGTACAGTTTGAAGATTTTTATAATTGAAAGTATGTCTGTTTGTGGTGAGAAAAGATTTAAGTTAAGGTGTCATTAAAATTAAATCAGTTTTTGATTAGATTTGTCTGAAACCCGTCAGTCATTCAGAACAGCTGCTTCCAACTTTTTTTGATGCTCGTACTCCTTGGCCCTATACCCATGATATTGGAATTTTTTGTAATTTAATAAGCCTGAAATGCATTCCCCCTTTATTATTCTTACGTTGTATTTTATAGACGAATTGACTTTTGTAATTTAGCAACGCTTATCGATTATAAATACGAGTCAGATATTATATTTAACAATCTATTTATGGTAATTGTTTGTCAAAATACTGTTTATTTCCGTTTATTTCCTTTTATTTAATATATTTCCATTATATAATATAAACTTTTTTGCATTTAAATTTAAACGAATATATTATATATGCATATACATATAAGAAACCTTCCCATGGCAAATGAGATAAAAATAATTTAAAATCGATGCGCTGGAATATCAGAAATTGCGGTTGCAATATTTTAATCCTCCAAGTCTAAGTGACCCCTTCAGTGCATGAAAAACAGCTGGGAAACGCTGGTCTAGAATACTTGAATAAAATAACATAGAAGATAAGAAAGGAATGAAAAATATGAGGATTTGAATTAGTGAAAAGTCTTATTAATTATGTCAATTAAAATTGACAAATTTTGACAGAATCTTATCTGGATTCCATTAGATTTAGCGGGATTATTATTTTCATAATTTAAAGTTTTAATTTGACATCAGCATCAATAGTAGTGTTGTAATTTTGTTTTCGAGCATCTAGATTTATTTTCAAACTTAACTTTTTAAATTATATTTGTATTAATTCGACGCCAGTGAGCAGCGAGAATCTCCTCGCGTGCTCGACTGTTCCCAAGATAAGAAATTACACTTGGGAGAGCACATGCGAGTGGAGAGATAGGAGATGTGTTTAGGGGTGGTCGATGGAAGGTCCCAGAGTGGGTTGGGGGTGGGGAATGTGGATACGAGTAGGGGAGAGTATGGTGGCCGGAACTGGCCTGTCCGAGAAATACGCGTTTTCCTATTTTCCACACAATTTCCCGGCTCGACTAGTTACAGCCTCACAATAAAACGGCAGCAGCGGCCAACCCGCTCGAATCTCACTTTTATTTATATCATATACGAAATCTTAAATCACATCAACTATGATTCAATTGAAATTTAAGCACAATTTTTATAATATAGACCCACTTCTATTTCATTACAATTACATTTCAGTTGAGTGTTCGCATCATTTGAGAAGTGTTTCATATATAAGTTATACGGTTGATGACTCCTTTGGATATGTGGATCATTTATAAAAATATTTTCAGATTTTTTTATTGTGTTTAAAACGTACACGTATCGGTATATGTACGTACGTGCACGCAACCGTTTACGTTTGCTGCTCAATTCACGTCAACTTGTCTTACACAGTGGCCCGTGTGATCTGCGGGTTCGTTCTCTTGTATGTATTGTATTATATATATAACAGTATAGAAATGTATGTATGTACACGTGTCGTTATCGTACACATACTGGTATACCAGCCAGTATTGTGGAAGTACGTGCAAGTTTGTATATGGCGACGTGTATAAAATGGCGCCTGTTGTATCGCCTAAATACGGACTTGGTACACCCCTATAAAGAGGGAGCGATTTCTTTTATATATTATTAAATTATTTATATCGCATTTATTTCGGAAGTAGTCCGTGATTTGTATCGAGGTTTTGTTACAATTTTTAATTTTTAATTTTGGAGGTTGTTTGTCTTTTTTTGCCTTTTGTTTTTATTGGGTTGTGTGTGTGGGATGAAATATGTGTGTGCTTTTGTGTGTGTGTGTGTGTGTGTGTGTGTAGTCTTATCTAGGATCGTAGATTTTGTCTTTCTCGGGCTGTTATAGCCGGGGACGTTTGTCAGTGACAGTTGGGAAGGATGAGGTGAAACTTTCTTCCCCTTTCTCTCACCCTCGCAGTTTCCCTGGCCCACAAAAACTACACAGCTTTTCCACCACCCTTAAACTAGCGCCCCTGGCGACACAAATAGTGAGCATGCCCTTTTTCTCTCCAAGGGTTGTTGATTCTTTTACACGTATATTGTGAGATTTGTTTTTTTTATAAATCAAACTACAAATAATTAATAAGTAAAATTAAAAGACATGATACGTGTTTTTTTGTGATTATAAATTGGTATGTTCATACACATTATGATTTTATACAATCATACCATTATACATAGGTATGTTAATACTTCGTTTTAATGTGAAAGATACGGAATATTTTAACGAACTTCTAATTATTCATTTTGAAATTCTGCATATGTATGTTTCTACTGAATACATTGTTACCTTCATTTCAAATTTTAGAATAAATTATCACATTTTTAAAAATATTTCACATATAATATAACGCATCATGCACATTTTGTATTAAAACAGTTCAATAATTGAAAGTAGCATAAGTCCACTTTTCTTCATTTCGAGAGATTTCTTAAAAAACATTTAATATAATGTTTTGCGTTTAACAATATTTAAAAATACTGAGGGCCTGTTATACGTTTATACTGCTATTCAGAAATTTTGGACATATCGAATTAAAAGAAGTGATAACAATTTGTGAATTTAGTCAAAAAATTTGTGAATTTAGATCATTGGACTTTCAAATCTAACGGTTCATGTATGTACATAGTTCAATAGTACGATACATATGCATGTTATATTTATTTTGAAAAAAATGTTGAAATACTGATAATTTGTTTAGTAAAATAGATGTTTATATATATCGTATACCTAAATGAAAATGAAAATGTTATTGTCTTAGGAAAATTTGTATGTACTGTATGTAGCTCTAATTATGTTTACTAATCTTTGCGTAATTGAATTTGCGGAATTGCGTGTTTGAATCCCGATGAAAAAATCAATGAGTTTTTGCTAGTTTTCATAGTTTTTGGTCAGCCCTGAAGAGTGGGCACATCCTGCGGAATTTCTTTTCTTGTCGGTTGCGGCGTTTCTTTGTCGTCCGGTCGAGGGTCCGAACCTACAAATGGGCACAGCTCAACCGGGTTGGGGTAAGGAGGAGAGGTGGTGTGGCAGGCGTGGGCGAGAGGAAAACGGGATGACATCAGTCGAAGACGGGGACAGGGGCGGTGGTAAAGCGTAGGGTGAGGGTGAATTTTCCACGGGTGCGGAAAAGTCGTCCTTAGCAGTCGCGGAATGCGGTTGGCGAGCCTGTATCTGGGGAAAATAGGCGAGGATTTTTCCTTTTGAGCGCACCGATGCTAAACGAGTTTCCATCGTCGTGGGATCCTCTATAGCGCGAATTCCGCACTATTCTAATTGAACATCGTAGTCGAAAATGCAGAAAAGCTACATATGTACATACATACATATATTAAATGGGTGTTTATTTACTGTACATATCCATATCGTAATTGCTCGAACGAAAAATTTATTTTATATTTTAAATTTTACTATGCGGGAGTGGAATATTTATTTTTATATGTTTGTACATATATGTATGTCACAGTGATAGCATATTTATTTACAAATATACCAGGAAGGCTTAACAGGTAAACTCCAAATGCGCCTTCCTGGTCCACATAATTATTACATAGATACATACATGTAAATCTAAACAATATCTGACATATACATATGGTCAGATATTACAAACATCGTATTAATACGATAAATAACAATGAATAACTTTCATGTAACAATACGAATTTTTATATTCGATAAACAACCACAGAGACATCTATGGTGAGCAATATGGCGAAACCTAAGATATAACAATAACTAAAGGTTCGCAACAGAAAATTGGGATAAGAAACGATCGACCTTGACAAACCAAGGTCTGGCCAACAGCGAGACTTAGCGGGAATGAAACTCGTAACATCAAGTACGAAATAATTCAACATTCACCACTAGACCACGCTGCTGGTTTATATATTTTCTGGTTTATATGAAACTATATTTTCACACATATATGAAGTGAAAATATAGTTTCACCAATTTAAGCAGTGAAAATATATCAAACAATGAATTTATAACGTTCAACTATATAAATGTAACCCTAACAACCCAATCTGAAATTAATATGGCCAACCCTACCTATATCCTAACCCTTAAATAATAACAACCCTAAAAATCTAATCTTAAATGAATAAAACCAACCCTAAAAAAGTAACTGGTTATGAATTCACTGAAACGTCAGTGAAAATATATTTTCACTTGAAATATAATTTCATTGTATATATTTTCAAATATTGTTGGCAATAATTTCAAAAATATTTACTACACATAAAATAGTTCGACTGGGAATTGTCAGATGAAGTTTAAAAATTCGGGTTATATTATTTATTATTTCACGTACATTAACGCTCTATTTACATTGAAAATAAAAAAAAGATATTTTTATATTAGTGAAATACTTACATTCAATTGAATAAAATAAAAAAATGCAGTGCTCCAACTGTCTGGGCTATTTTTTCTTTAATAATTTAACTTTGTATTAATTTATTATAAATTTGAATTACACTCGAATTGGTCGATTTGCTTTAATAGATCGTTAATTAAAATCAGGGTCGTATTGTGATCATTTCAATTGATACGTTATTCATCACTAGTACATACATATGTATATCGAAAAACCGGAAAATTTGTCTTCTCTTCAGATTCTAAACACACGATGCTTTCTTTTCATCATATTCAGCTTTGTAAATTTGCTATGCGTTCACTTCCCTTAGGTTCCTTAGAATCATACAAATCTCTATCTATGTAGATCAAGAAAATTTTCCCTCAACGATAAAATGAGTTACTCCACAGGGGAGGGTTTTAGAAATATATATTATATGGTGTTTCGTTGATGAAATATTTCCAATTATCGAATCAGTCACTTATATACATTAAATAATAGTGGTTCTATTTGTAATATAGAAATCTTAAACATGGCAAATCGAATAGTAAACATTTATTTATATTTTTATTAAATTTATTTGAATCGAAGAAAAATAATATTCAACAATATCGATACCGTCGTCATAGACACTTTGTTTGGTTTCCATGCTCTCAACCAAACCTATAAACCTTACATAGCTACATACATACATACACAATCTCTTTCGAAATTATACATATATTAGATGTTAAAATTTTACCAAGGCAATCGTTGGTTTGCAATTTTATTTTATTTTTTATTACATTTTATACCAGGCCTTACAGGTAAACCCCAATGCGCCTTCCTGGCCAATTTCAAACAATGCAGCATTATATAGTACAAGTCAGTCGCTGAATTACGAGACACTGCAAACCATCGAGACATCTATGAATTGTACATAAAGTCTATTGTACATTTATCATACTCAAACATTGGTGACAAAGTAGGTAGGATGGTTTTTAGCCAATTTTAATCGGGAGCCGTTTCAACAATGAAATCAGAGAAAATTGTCAAACTCTAATAGAAAACGAGCGACCTGGATCACAAATATCCAGGTTTAACCAGCAGCACTACCGATATACTCAGGAAAATTCTTTTCAATCGAGGTCAGCTAATGGGATCGAACCCGGTGCCTCTCGGTGTAGCGCACCGAGCTGTGTAACTGGCTATAAGCTAAATAAGCTTTTATTTTGATTTACTGAAATATCTTCTGTATAATCTGTACACTGATAACACTTTTTTGGTTCAGACACGAGATATAACTTTTCTTATATATCTGAATTGAATAAATAGGGATAATATTTTGATTTTGATTTTTAAATGCTTTTTATTATTACGAAATTATGTTCACAATACATCTTATATCTATTTTAATAGCTACTGATCTACTGATCATTTTCTATTTTCCAATTTTATTTTATTTGGTTAGTAATCATAGTATTATATTATTCTAATATTAATCTACAGCATAATAGGAAAAATAGCTCAAAAACCTATTTACAATCCTTATAGGGATAGTATATTAAATTGTCTTTATATGAGAATTAAACAATTTATTAAATTCGTGTAAATATTAGTACAAGGTTTTAGCTCGCAATTTTATCGATTTAAAATTCAGCACACTTCCAATTAACCCTTTTAAACGAAAACAAAAAATAGTGTGGCCAAAACACTATCCCAATAAACATGTTTCAATAGAAAATACTCAATATAAAATAGTATTAACAGTGGGAAAAAATCCCAAACGAAAATAAGTACTTTTGCCTTGAACAGGACGACTACTTAGAGAGATTTGAAAGCTTAAAATTACTACAAATGAAAGATAAAATACTCGACTATAGATTAAAATATTCAATTTGGACAGAAAATTGTCAAATTTTGAGACATCCATCGAACAACACCAAGATATAGAAAAATCGCGCGATTTAAAAAACACATATACAATCTAAGAATCTCGAGCCAATCAATTACCAGATTTATTATCAGATTCATGTTTACTGGGCATAGATCTATAAGAAAAGTCATATATCGTCTCTGAACCATCTTTCGTGTCGAACAGTATAATCGAGATTAGATAAATACATTGTATTTTGAATCTTTAAATATAACACTAAAACTTTATTTTTCATAGCTAATTTAATATCTGGATCATTCCAATGTGCAGGAATAAATTTTTCACTCTGAAAATTTGGGCCAAAGAAAATTCCACCGTGCTGCACGTTTCCGTTATCTATTTAGCAACATCAAAATAAATTCTCGCCGCGAATATATAATATAATATTAAAACGTATAAATCACGAGAGCGACGAGATTAATTTCACGAATTTTCATTATACGCTGATGTGCCTGATGTATACCTACGTCTACTACGTACCTATATAATGGCGAGACGGATACGCGGAGAAGGGGGATGAGGATTAGAGGGGGGTGAGTGGAAAAAATGAGAGAAAATATAGGAGGAAAAAACCGGCGGCCGTTGCGTAAACCGGGCGTATGTGTGTCGTTGGACACGCCAACAACCGGTTTCGGCTATTTTTCTTGGCGGTAAAGGACACATCCATCATCGTCGTCTCTCTCTCTCTTTCCCGTTGCACGTGGGTGTGTTAGAGCGAGACGCGAAGCGAATGTGTTCGGCGGGAAAGCAATTTTTCACTTCTTACCCTCGTCCAGCGGCCTCCCCAAATAAAAAAGACGCTTTTCTCGAATCGCACCATTCCGGAAAGTTGTTTTACTCGAGCCCACACCAAATAAATAAACATACATATACTTGCTTACACGCATACATACCTACGCGTAGATATAAAATTATTTTGAACGGAAACTTTTTTTTTCCCTCCTACGTACAAAATAAGCCTTTCAGATGATGATACACGCAAGTTTTCTCGTTTGTCAAGTTTACGCGCAGGAAATAAAAATGTATTATGTGTAGGAAAATCCTTTCGGTGTCTTCACTTGTTGAAAATATATGGCTGAATTTACATATGTACATACATACATGCGAGTCTGATCGTATGAGATTTAATAAATTAAATAAATTAAAACGTATTTAATACTATAATATCAAAAATTATTACAAATATTTTATGTTTTTCATTTTTTTTTTAACGCGCGAATTTATTTGTATTTACTGTGAGTGGAAAGTATTTACTGTGAGTGGGTTTAAAATACATAGAGTATATGGCATCAAACTGGATTATTATTTGAAAATTTACATAAACTGAAACTCACTAGATACATTTTTGTGTATAATACTGATAGTGATTTAAAGTAATAAAAAAAAATTGAACAAAATCCGACAACCGGAAGTAGATCTTGTGCAAGTTTCCATACATTTGCGCTCAATTTGTATAAAAATTGCTGTTATAGCTATTAGTATTTCGTAGTGCTGCCAGTATGTGTGAATGTGTCTGTACGGTTCAATATCGAATTTTGTTTTGTGACCTTATTATATTCCTCAAATTCATAGATAAGTCATGAGTTGGTCACATCCAAATTTTTTTTATAACTAACTAGCTGAACCCGGCGTGCGTTGCAATGCCACTCATTCCTGTTTTCCCGTTCCCATTCCCGTTTTTGGGCGATTTATTTTTTACAAAAACCATCGCGGGCATGCACAAAATAGTTCATTTAAGTTTCATCGCAATCGGTATAGGAACGCATACGTGACAGATAGACAAACATCGATTTTTATATATAGATGAAACTGATTATTTATTTATCAGAATTCCAATATAAAATTTAATAAATTTTACTGAAAAACGTTCTTTTATTGAAGACAGCCATATATACATATGGTGGACGTTTAACTTTTTATATGAATAATGATAGTTCGAAAAAAGTGGTGCGGTGCGGTGTCGAGTCTTCGATATGCGGAAAAATATTTTAATTTCTTGGCAATAAAATGTTAAACGAGAGCAAAGTCTCGAGTATGAAAACCAGTCGATCGACGAAAATGAATTTCAGTGGAAAAAATTCTTAAAAAAGTGCGAGTGTGTGTGTGTAAACAGTCAATGCAATTAATCTGTCGTTGAATTGACTGGTGTAGTTGAGTGCGTCAAGTTTTTCTTGCTTTTCCGGGTGTAGTAAATGTCGGTTCTGTGAAATTTTGCCGAACACCACTTTTTATCATCCGTAACGATATATGTATTTATGTGTAACGCGTTGTATTGCCATGAATTTCCTTTTATAGTTTGAGTATTAATTATTTACTGTACTCGCTTTTATGACATGTATCCCATGTTCGAAGAGTGATAAATTTGTACGTGCGATTGTCTTAGATTTACAAAATTTTGTTATACATTAATTACGTCGCTTTCATTTAAAATTGGCACTTTTATGTACAATTCGTATTAATACAAAGCAAATTTTCTTTAAAACAACCTTATAAAAATTTACCTTAGTTTTTGCATTCAAAATCAGATATTTAGTCATTGGATAATTTGAAAGATGCCTTTTTACTTTATTTGAACTGTATTGCTTATATAAAATCGGTTCTATTAATTATATATTTAATCAATTATTACATAATGATTCTCAAGCAGCTTCTCTAGTGAATGTTCAGCTTTGATGTACATACATATATTTAAAGAATAAACATTATACATTCATATATATATAAAATGTTGTTACAAATATTAGATTACTTTTCTTATTTAGAATTTATATATGTATAGGTAGAAAAGGGATAAAAAAATGTGGAAAATTAATAACATTGTTTCTATTATATTATATTTATATTTTTAGACAAAAATAGGATTTTTCTTTATGAAAGGTGATCTTTTCTATAGTATAAATAATATAAAAATCATATAACATAATCGAATTCCATTACAAAAGGGTGTTCTGCTTTTCTTTAGGATTTACACAAGGAGATAAGATAATACTAACTAATAATATATTATATATGTATGTTTTTAAATACATATGTATATACATATTGCTGAAGGAGTATATATAGTATGGATTTTTTTGTATGAAAATTGAATACAAACACAATATTCAATAAAGATCAAAAGGAGTTCATTCATCAGAAATTTAATTAAATTTTTAACGATTGTTGCTCATCGGTTTTCCCATTTAAATTTTCAATGTAAATTCACCATAAATTAAATGGAAAAGATTTATTTAGTGTAAATATGTATGTATAAACATGAAAAGTAAGAAATTTCATTATAAAATGTGGATATTGCTACCTGGAAAAGTGTAAAATGTACTTGAGATCAAATAATTTTCTCATTGTTGCTCATTGTTGCTCATTCCCATTTAAATTTTCAATGTAAATTCACCCTAAATTAAACAAAACAGATTTATTTAGAGTAAATATGTATGTATAAACATGAAAAGCAAGAAATTTCATTATGAAATGTGGATATTGCTACCTGGAAAAGTATAAAATGTACTTAAGATCAAATTATTTTCAGCATATGTACTTTCAAGGAAGCGAGGCTTTTAGAGACTCGTCCATCAACGTTAAAGTGGTTAAAGTAATTAAATTTCGATGGAAAACATAGACGAGCATCTTTCTAAGGGATGTTCGACTGGTCGGTGGTGTGGGTGGTGTCGTTTAGGTGGTGAGCCGTCACGCGCGGCCTCCATCTGCGCAAGAAGGCACCGCACCAGGCGCCTGCGGGAAATACGTGACGCTCTACACCACAGACCCCCCCCCCTCTCAGAATGGAAGGGGTGGGTGGGGGATAGTGGAAGCTGAGGGGGGGCTAACCCCGTAACAGAGGGTGATCACCCACGCCCACCGCGATAGACAACCACCCGCATCCGTCATGTCGGCTTAATTGTATATCTGACGGTGAAGCCGGAACGCCGCGTTCCGTCTCGTGATACGCATTGACGTTGCCGATTGTGAAATTGATAGAAACCCCATTGTGCGGCGGCCGTGTTTTGAAATATTATATGGAAATATATATTTGCATTGCCCACGTCATTTTTAATTAGAAATACCTATATATGTATATGTATCAGGGATGATTTTGGTTGTTGTTGGGATTGAATTCACGTAATTTAGCGCATGCAAACCTATTGGGTAGATCGATAAAATATATTTAAGTTGTGTAAATATATAAAAAAAATATATTTGATTTTGATTTTTAAATGCTTTTTATTATTACTAAATTATGTTCACAATACATCCTATATCTATTTTAATAGCTACTGATCTACTGAATATTCTCTATTTTACAATTTTAATTTAAAATTGTTCGTAATATTAGATTGCAATCGACCCTCTATTCACAAATCGACCCAATTTATATGGCAATAATTGAGAGGATTTACCACATAACAGACAGAACAAAGTACTCGAATGTATGTATGTATGTATGTAGATTTTCTTTGATTTTTATATGCTTTTTATTATTACGAAATTATGTTCACAATACATATACACCTTATATATATTTTAATAGCTACTGATCAACTAATCATTTTCTATTTTACAATTTTAATTGAATTTTGTTAGTAATCATAGTATCATATTATTCTAATGTTAATGTACGGCATAATAGGAAAAAAAACCTATTTACAATTCTTATAAATGCTCATTATACATCTAATACATAATATTAACTAAAGAATCTCTAAACTAGACGATCTAAGGCAGATTGTGTTTAGGTAATCTGTGTTTATACCTGAAGAGTATAGACATTTTGTTGTATTATAATTACCGAGAATCTTCACAAGTGTGTTAGTATGGTTATTGGTGATTCTGTCATAGAATCTACAGGCGTATTTGCGAACTTTTTACATTGTTAATGTATTCTCGTTTATTTTCCGATTTTGTGTATTTTATTTTATTTTTATACATATATTATATATACATATACCGGAAGGCCTAACAAGTAAACCCCGATAATAATAATAACAAGTAAACCCCGATAATATTCCTGGACAATTATAAGCATCGATAAACAATATATAGAGCAATTTTACATAACATTAATGGATAAATTTGACAAACGTTTTTTGCATTTGTGCACCGTTTTATAAATCAGAGAATTTGAGATGCTGAGAAATCGAATTTTTCGAGAAATAGGACAAGGTTGCCAATTTGTTGGAACCGTTTCAATGAAATTAGATAAATTGACGAAATTTGATAGGAAACGATTGACCTGGAGTCACATATCCAAGGTCTGGTCAACAGAACTGGGCCTGGGATTGAACTCGTAACTATTCAGTTGAAAGCATTATACGCTAACCATTCATTTATGCCACTGGTATTGGGCAAAGATATAAAATACAAGATTTTTTCTGTAGAAAAGGTCTGACTGAAGTAAGTATTCGTCAACGACATAGTACATACATAGACTCGGCTGATTTTGTGAATTAAACAAGATTTTGCATAATTGCTAAATTTTGTATTTTATTTATTTATATTTTAATTAGGTATACATACATATATTAAAAAAAACATACATAATGTTTCATTCAAAAATCAAGTATATCAGTCAAAATCCTTCACAAAATCCAAACTTTATTTATGAATAGTTTCTATGTATATACATATGAATTGTTATATTTGAAAGCGGTAATTCAATCAAATTTTATACGTTTCGCAAAACAATGCATCCTATAGATATAATGTTTTGCGTTTGTAATACATATATTCTACGTATAATACGTATATTCAAAAATAAGTGATAGTAATTTGTGAATTAAGTCAAACAGAAATAGTGTTTTTGGAACTGAAAATTGAACTTCCGCCACTTTCAAATAACTTTAAACCGCTCGCATGGTTATGAAATAAAAGTAAGTAATGAGTAGCAAAGCTTTTTTTTATTATGAGCAGAATATAATCGCAATCGATATGTTAATCATATCTGACATATCTGAATGTAATATTGACTTTCCAATTAAGCAGATGATATGTCGTTCAATCCTATTAACTTGAGCATTCTTTAGATTTTAAAATCGGTCGATTCCTGAGTGATAATGTGTATGAAACGCCGCCGTGGTGCAACTCGATAGAATGTTGCTCTTATGAAGTCATTAAATTTACAATGTTTCGTTTTAATGGGTTGCGTAATTGCGTAAGTGCCTCTTGTCTCTTCGAGTAGCACTAGGTAATGAGCCGTCATTTACCACTATAAAATTATGCTAATATGCCATTTTATTTATATTGTATATTTACGGAACGGTCGTCGGTCTGCTCGCTGTTTTGAAACGCTGTGATGGACTCGTCTCGAAGTTTTATTAATTAATTATTTATTTTTTGGTTTTGTGTGCAGGCCAGGTGTGGGACAAGGTGGGTTCGCGAGCCTATCGCTCATTGGTCCGAGTATCGGGTGACAATATGGTTACCGGATCATTCAGTATGGCCACATCATAATGGCGTCCGTTTTTAGCTCGTTTTTATTATTCCTGTTTTCGTAATGAGTAATGTGCTATATTCGATTGCAGGCTGCAGCTCAATTCAATATACAGTATATAATTGTTCATGTAGTCATTATATACCGTACAAGAAATTGACGCTTTAAAATTTTAAATGGTTTTTAATGTATTCAAATTAGTGTCGAAGAATTTTTGTATTATTTAAGGATTTTATTTTAATATAAACTGAATTGTCTTCTAATAGAAAATTGATAATAATACTATGGATTAGTCGTTAATAATAATTTGAATGAATTAAAAATAATAAAATGGATGTATAATTAATAACGCTTGATAATGAAGTAAAGTGGTAAAGATCATTCATTATATTTACGAAAGCTCATTCCCTCTCTTACTGTTTGAATATTTTTTTTATTTATTCAATCAATCGTGCACACTCGTTCAACAAATTGCTCCAACGCAATGAGTATACATGTACTAAACACGACATCAATGATCAAATGATTTACAGCCACGGAGATATCTATATACATATTTTTGCAGCATTTTCTAATCAGTGAAAATCGAGATACTGAATAATTCGATTTTTGTGAAGGGGTTAGGACAGAGTTGCAAATTTGTTGGAACCGTTTCAATGAAATCGGATAAATTGGCAAACTCCGATAGGTAACGATCGACCTTGGAGTCACATATCCAAGTCGATCGTCTCAGTGTTCACATATTGGATATGTGAATCTTTTCCGTTGACAGAGGGTGGCATTTATAAATGGAACAATCTCTAAGATCCGATGAGATTGAATTACAATACGTAGCCGAAATCTGTACCATTTTCTTCAGAATATATTAGAAAAGCCACATCATTATTTTTCTTCAATTTTGAAGTTTCAAATGCCGATTACTTCCACTCACTACTTATTGTAGTCTAGATTAGAAATGATTTTCAATAAAAATAAAAAATAAATACCCGGTCACTATCGAAGATTCGCACAGTTAACGTATTTTTAAAATTTAGAAAAATTAGATGATTAAGTATGTATGTAGACTCAATGATTCTATGATGATGTGTGTGGGAAGCAAACTAAATTTGGTTGGATAGTATGATGTAGAATATAATAGGTAGTATCATCAACATAATCTACAGCCACCATCCACTAATGGATGTAGGCCTATCCAACAAACTTCGTTTTGCGCAACTTTCATCCATCTAACCCCACACACCCCGCCATTCTAGATAAAATTTCAGGGGTGGCACCAGAGAAATGTAAAAATTATTTTTAAATAAATGTAAAAACATTTCTCTTGGTGGCGCCGAATACTCAATTATATTAACAACCAATTACTTAAGTTTAATTAATATAAACTTCGTTCATTTTATATTATACATATTTTTGTTGAAACTATACATTACACGTTAATTTAAGAGTTCCCAAGCATTGTAAATAGGTTTTTGAGCTCTTTTTCCTATTATGCTGTAGATTAACATTAGAATAATATAATACTATGATTACTAACCAAATTAAATTAAATTGTAAAATAGAAAATAATCAGTAGATCAGTAGCTATTAAAATAGATATAAGATGTATTGTGAACATAATTTCGTAATAATAAAAAGCATTTAAAAATCAAAAAATCAAGATTTCCCAAGGCAAACAGACAAACACAAAAAAAGTGGATAAAAATAATCCGCCAATCGAGAATAGAAACGGATTGGCCACAAACGTCCATCACCACCATATACTCAAACTCTAAATAAATCTATATAAAAAAAAACTTTAATTGATGTAGTGAATATGTGATGACCATGATTATATTCCGTGCGTTGTAGCATAGTTATGGAGATGTGCCGCGTATAATTGACATAAGCAAAGCATTGGTAAAGGCGCTTCTATTATTATAACATATCTCTGACCGGACATGTCTGTTATTTGACCTAAATATAAATAATTATTTATTTACTACCTCTACTATGTAGTATGTATGTATAATGCATAAATTAGATGCGATAATTTTCATCACTTGGTGGTATATGTAGGAGAGATGAACGAACGGTACCGGAAGCCGGTCTTCCTCGGTTAATTTGGTTTTATTAACGATCGGCGATTAGTGTTGTTTGGTAGCGACCGACAGGACAGGACAGGACAGGACAAGTACCACATAAACACACGTGTATGTATGTATGTACATATGTATGTACCGGGTGTGGGTAGGTATGCATAGTAGTGAGTATATACTATGTGGGTATTGTATATAGGCGAGCGATGAGTATACACATAGTGGGTCTGGTGGCTGGCGCCTTCCACATTCGTACCGAGATAACATCTTGTGGGAACGAGCCGCCCGGTCCCGCCGATTGTCCTTATTTTTTATGTCTCGGGGGGGCCCTCCGCGGCCCTTTTTGTCTTTTGTTGGCCGCCGGTTGTGTGCCCGCTTAATAACTTCTTGTCCCCCTTTGCCTCGCCTTTCGCGATTTACTCGCCCTGTCGTCCCGGTTGACAATATAAGTTCAGCCGGTACGAGCCCGAGGGATGATCGCCAATGTCGCTCTCCTAGTTGTGAGGCGTACACTCTTGGATGTTGGATTTTTTTTCCTCGGCTGGAATCCAATTGAACGTGGTTTAAACTTAAATTGCGATCATTTTACGAGGCTTTTATTGGGAAATATTTTTGTACGTATTTTGGATATGTCCTCCAATTGTGATACAGCTTGGCAAAATGTTTTTTTTTGTTTGTATTTCAGTCTTCTTTCTATGAAATTATATTGAATTGATGTTACGAAATTAATTTTTGTAACTAGTTTATAGCGTTGAAGAACATTTGAAGGGTTCTAATGAAAAATCACAAATTTTGATTTGAAATAAATGAGATAACATACACATGTATAATAGTTACCTGACAACTCGTTCACAGATTTTCGGTAAACCGAAGATGCGCTCCAAGCATTATGTATACGGCCATCTCTTTCTCACCCCGTCTGTTCACCAAGATCTCGTTTACTATGCCATTACGTATGCAGCCATCTCTTTCACAGACCGTCTGTTATCGGTGAACAGACGAAATGGCCGTATACGTAATGCCTGGAGCGTATACGGCCAATATAAAAATCAAAATAAAATACTTCGAATTAAGTTAAAATGAAATAAATTATATAATATGAGAACAGGATATTTTTTTCATACGTTTCTAGAAAACTTTCCAAATTAGTTGATGTTAACCTTGTCAATACTTGGACATTATGTAATATGTTACTGGGATATTGTAATATGTTTTGACTAGTAGAAATATATTCCACCTAACCTAGTACAAACTACCGTTATAGTTGAAGTGTATTTTCAGTTGTGATATATTTTGACTATTTGGAATATATTACATCTAACCCACGTAAGTTGATTCATATGCCGAATTAGATATATAGGTCATAGGTCAAAATATATTACAACTGAAAATACAGTTCAACTGTAAAGTTAGTACCAGGTAAGATGGAAAGGTTAGGTTTTCGTGAAATCGTCATTCGACTAGTAAATTGAGTTGGAAAGTCGCATATTTGTTTTGAACACATTTTTAGAGTCATCGTAATATGATACTCCTTACTTTTACTCGTAATACGTAACTAGCAAATATTAAGGCATTATTGAATTCTAAAGTATTTGTCAAAACATCAAAGCTGTAATATTACAACTGGCTCACATTGAAAGTGTATTTGCGCTTGTACATATGTATATAATTTGTTAGTTAATAAGGCTGGACACCAGCGCCTTGTCCATACAAACGTATTACACTTTTCCCTTCCTCAATTATGGCACTAGAGAAATTATTTTTTAATATGCTATGGATATTTACTATTGGCATGCAACTGTGCTTTTATTTTTTTGATTAGTTATTTTTTATAGGAGCTAGGAGCCGCCAAACATCTATAAAATCGCCTCTTTTTTACACCCACGAAAAGAGTCCAGCGTGCTTATCGTCGATTTAAAAAAGATGCATATAAAATATCTAAAGCATTTAAAAATTGGTCCAGTTTCGGAGTCGGAGTCGGGATTGGTCTAGCTTCGTACTACTAAGCTAGAGAGCAAATGAACAATGAATGGCGCAAAGTGGGTCCGGTCTCTAGTTATTAGTGATTCTGTCATATAATCTACCGTTTAGTTTGTTAGTAATGTCTGTAACTAACGTAATATTATTTATGGCATGTAGTTTTTTCAAGTTAGTATATATGTATGGGTGTGTTATAAATTATTTTTAGGGATTTATTTTTTATTATTTGGAGCTTGGAAAGGTTATTATTCGAGGCGTTATGTACACATGTAGATAAAATGGAACAGCAATACTCTCAAAACAAGCCAGCAAATAGCACAACCTGCTTTATCAGACACATACTCGGTATCGTGATCTGGTTATGCGGCAAAAGTATACACTCCGGACACCATACAATCATTTCGGTATACTCCCGTGTGAATCATCGAGAGTTGGGGGGTGGATGAAGGGGGGGGGGGAGGGGGTATTTGATCTCGCGCGCCCTAGTTTGAGAGGTCGTGGTCGACCACCCGTTCGCCTTTGAGCTGTGCGGTGTCGCGATGCTCGTTTTTTGGTGGCGGACGGCACTCGTCTTTTTGTGTGGGCGCGAGCCCTCCCCCTCGTCCACCACCTCCTCGTCCTCCTCATCGTGTTCATCCTCTGTCGTAGAGTCTCCCTCCCACCTTGGTAGGGTCTTAAGCGCCGGGCGCCCCGCGAGCCGCGTGCCTTCGTGGCGCCACTTCATCGTTCGCGAATCATTTCGACCGGACCCCAGTCTCCCCTTCGAAGACGATGATTCACGTGCCGATCGAAGATGCTTTTCAATTAGCCGGTGTATTTTTGAATCGAACCTCTGACTTGCATTTGAAGAATGCGATTGGGTATATGTTGTATGTCGATGAATTCCTGTCAAAATTGATTCAACTTTTATGAGTCGATTTTCTACGATTTGTGCCCTTTAAAATTTGAACTGAATGAAGGAAGGTATTTATGTACATACATACATGCATTGATTTGGTGGGATGAATTAATTAACAGTGCCAATTTTTACGAAAGGTACTTAAATCTACTTCTAATTGATTACTTTACTTTATTATTAATTACACTGTTCGACACGAAAAATGGTTCAGAGACGAGATAAAATACCCTACTATAGATTCCAATATTCATTTTGAACAGGAAATTGACAGATTTTGAGACAACACCAAGATATAGAAAAATCGCTCGATTTAAAAAACAAAAAAATTCTCCGAATCTCGAGCTAATCAACATTTTTTATTACCAGATTCGTGTTTAATGGGCATAGATCTATAAGAAAAGTCATATCTCGTCTCTGAAATAAAAAAGTCGTCATTTGTCGAATAGTGTTATTAATTATTTATTACTATTTTTAAACAAATTTATCCATTGCGGGGGTATGTGTCCGGGGGGTATGTGTCCGGGGGGTATGTGTCCGGGGGGTATGTGTCCAGAGGGTAAGTGTCCTAGAACCATAATGTATGTACATAAAACATAACTATCGAGATAAGATTATTTATCTTTGGATATGTTTTAGAAATGTTGAGTTGAAAGAATTTTTAGAAATAAAAAAAGATTTCTTTTTTGAAATTCTTTCAAATTTTTATATCGAATCACAATTAGTATTTTTTAATAAGAAATGATTTTTCCCAAGAAGGAAAATAGCAACAAATAAAATATATTAACGTATGGTTGTATCTTCATCGTCTATCAAAACGCTTCAAATGCCGCCTAATCTGACTGTAATCTAATATGTAATGTAACTATGAAAGGTTTGGTTGGGAGCATCGAAAACAAATCAAAGCTTCTATGACGACGATATCGATATCGTTGAATATTATATTTTTTCGATTCAAATAAATGTAATAAAAAAAAATGAATGTTTACTATCAGATTAGCCATTTTTAGGCTGTTTATATTACAAATACCGAGCGAAGCCGTGTAAAACCACTATTATACCTATAAATACATATGTAGTTTAGAAATTAAACCCAGAAGTTTTAAAGTAATTTGAAGTATTGAAAAAAAAAAATGACGGGAACTGGGTCACTGACGGATAAATGTAAAGTTGCCTTATTATGAAATAGCTTCGTGTCGGATTTGATTTAAATAGTTTATATTATATCTCCATTTTTGGATTTAGCCTAAAAATCGGTAATACATATGTACCTACATAAAATATCTTTCTTCCAAGATCATTTTATTGTCGTTTTAATCAACCTATTATTAAACGATGATCTATGGGATTTCACTCTCACCAACGTAATCCATGGCTAATAATAAAATATTCCAAGTCTATTACATAATTATAAAATATTCCAAAATTTTATAACGTATCAATGTATTTGCAAATAAAAAAAGTTTAATCGCTTCTCTAAATGGTAATTAAATAGGTAGATATTTATAAATAAAGGAGCCGAAAGCCGAAAGGTGGAATTTCGGTGTTTACATTTGTTCCTTTCTCTTTAAGTATTTCTTTTTTATCACATTCTTTTTCTTATTTTAACATGGAGATGGCGCCAACTCTGCAGGATCCCCTTTCGAGAGGTATCCAAATAGGGCGTAACTAATAGCTACATTCCTTTGTAGACAAACTAGACACATATAGAGACATAGAAATTAGTGAGGTCGTTAAATAGCCCGTGCCGGATGTCCTCTCACCGAGGAAATGACGCTGACTATGACATGTATAAATATATATTACATATGCATTTTTTATTTTATTTTACTAGGTAGGCAAGCAGCCGTCTAAAATGACGATACATCAAACATATGTACATACATGGGTTTTTTTTACATGAAATGTAGTGTTTTGCTATGAATCGTGTCCTCGCAATGTCGCAAAGTGTTAATATCGAGTGTGGTTTTCGCTTGGTTGCTCAACTGTGGGTCGCGTTCGCCGTAGCGCGACCTACCTCGCGGTCGCAGGCGCATCTGATTGGCCACAAATGATCCTAATTAATAAATTACCCATTGACATAATGACCGTTCACCTGCGAATATGTCTTTCTAATCTAATTACATGCATTTTGACGCGCGTACAAGTGACGTACCACGAAACGGTTAAACGCCGGTGATCAGAAAGCAGAAACTTACATATACATACATATATGCTAGTACTGTCTTATGTTTTTACTTTATTTTATTTGAAAATGTGTTCTAGATATCTCTGCATATGATTACGTTGTAATTGGTTTGATTATTGTGGTGTTGATGTTACTTTGTAAGTATACAGGTTCATTTATATCTATACAGCAAATGTTAGGAAATGACGAAAACATCTTCAGTACATTGTTTATGGGCGTGTTCATATATAATTTCGATGAATGGACTCATAGAAAATGTGTTTTAAATATTGGACCTTAAATACGTAAAATTTTTGTTTTTTGTTTAAAAATTTTATCAAGGGGTAACTTTTGTGTAATACGAAAAAAACTGAAATTTGAAAATTTGTGGAAAAATTTAGCAAATTATTTTTTCAAACCCAACTTAACTCTACATATTTACTGTAATTATGAAATGAAAAAATAAATACCTGCTACAAAAATAGATATTCAAATATTTCTATTGATAATTGGCTTACCTCGATAAAATAAACGAAACAGTGAAAATACGTACTTTTGACTTTTGACTTTTGATTTGAACTGGACGACTACTTAGAGAGATTTTAAAGCTGAAAAGTACTACAAATGAAAGATAAAATACCCGTCTATAGATTCCAATATTCATTTTGAACAGAAAATTGATAGAATTTGAGACATCAACCGAACATCAAAGATATAGAAAAATCGCGCGATTTAAAAACACATATCTCCGAATCTCGAGCCAATCAACATTTTTTATAAACAGATTCGTATTTACTGGGCATAGATCTATAAGAAAAGTCATATCTCGTCTCTGAACCGTTTATCGTGTCGAACAGTGTTATTAAACCACATAAACATTCTAATGTGAAAGTTAAATCTAAAAAGAACAGATTAATCTATTTATTTAAGGTGGACAAAAAAGTGGTAGTATGGTACCCGAGAGGATGCAAAAGGATAAAGGGAAGACCGCAGGGAAAATGGGTAGACGAATTTAGGAAAATGTGTGGAGTGAGATGGATGAGAGTTGCGCAAAACAGAGGCGAGTAGAAGCGTGTTGGACAGGCCTTTATCCAACGGTGGATGGTAGACAATGGTGATGATACTTTACAAAAAATAAAAATAAAAATTATACAAGTAGGTACATACAGTAATGGTGGATACATAAAGTTAACTTATTTTTTTAAAATGCCAATTTAAAGTTTAAGTATTTCGAATATGTACAAATCTATGGCTGGACAAATATAAAATGCACTCTTATGTTTTATGTAATAAATTAAAAAAATAAATTAGATTGAAAATGTGAAATATGTATTTAAAAGATTATACGAATACATTAATTTATTATTGTACACTAGTTGTTTTACCCGGCTTTGCTCAGTATTTGTAATATAAACAGCTTAAACACGGCGAATCTTATAGTAAATATTAATTTGTTTTTTTTTATTAAATTTATTTGAATCGAAAAAAATATATATCATAGAAACTGTTTTGTTTACGAAGTTCCCCTCCAGTGAATGCCCCCGGTACGCCCGGCGCCCCTCAGGGGCATTCACCCCCTGTGCCCCCGAGGGCCTTCGCCCCCAGCGCCTCCCAGGCCTTCGCCCCCAGCGCCCCCCATCCACCGTCCTCATGTCGTCTTTTTGACTTATTTTCGAAGTTCTCAACCAAATCCCACCCAACAATATTTTCTTACATACAAATTCTCTTTCGAAATTGGGTCAGTGATCATTGGTCACAAAGCGCTTCCCCAAAAGTCACTAAAATCTCCATAACGGAACATCTGGCCACCCAAAAATCCATCGTACTAACGATAACTATCATACTAACGAAAACTCGAGTGCCAAATATTCCGCATTCGCGGTTTTCATAGCAAAAATTGTCTTTGTGACCATCGCAATGTTACTAATAATCCAATTTCCTTCAAAATTATATATTAGATTATTACATGCTTATCAATATGTGAAAGTTAATACTTGAAAGTAGTAATTTTTCTTAAAGGAAAATACATATGTATGTACGTCTACATAAAATTCTTCAATATTCTCAAATATATACAATTCTGTATATTTAAACAACGTTTACAAGATATGCGTGACCTGTACGAGTGTATGAATGTACGTGTACAAGTGGAGTGGCGTACACGTAATTATGGTAAAGTTGTCGCGCACAAATCGCACTCGGACTCGCCGTTTTGTTCGACGCAACTGCAACAAATGTCACTTCCGTCACAGCCTAGAGCCGTCGCAATTACACAGTTTTGCCGCCAATCTTTTATTTCTCTGTCTCTTTTTAAACAACGCGAGCCACCGACCGCGTCCCGTTGGGGAAAAAGGCGTAGGTAATTGCAGCACACAACAGAAGGAAAAAAATTGCAAAAACGTGCGTAAAAAGCGTGCGATCGCCCCCCGGGGAATTCGATGTAGTCGGTGAGGTGGTGTGACCGTTAGCCGATCGGTTATTGTTGCCGTTGTGTCGCCGGCAATTAGAGTGTTAATTTGCACGCAACGCGGTTTATTGACATATGCGGTGTTGCGTTAGCGTTTGCCCAGGGCCGTGCGTGTGCGACGGGTGCCGCCCTAGGGCGCTCGCACTCCGACAAAACGAGCTTGCTTTCAATTATTGCCTTTAATTTTAATTTCAATTCAAATCTTTCGATAGTAAGCTTCCGAGATGTCTGTATTACTATTTGAGTTTAATTAATAAAAATAAAAATTAAATATTACTTTAAAAAATAGTTTAGAAATCAATGCCAGATATTTTTGACAGATACTTACTAATTTTCATTTAAATTATAATGACAGAAATGCAATAATAATAGAAGTGGCTTTAGGCGTCATATTGTTGTCAAGTGAGGAATGTCCACAGACCTTCAGACCAGAAGACACTGGTCTTCCTTTTACCGAAAATGTTATAATAATAGATGAGGAATGTCTACAAACTATTTCAAATAATTTTAGCGTCAGTCGTATTTGATGTTTGGTGCTCGACGTACATACATATGTCCGATAAAAACTTCTGTTTGTTTATATTAACAGCAAGGTGGGCAAGTGCATCGTTAAAAATTGCACGATGCATTCAAAAACACACAATAAACAACATGGGATACATTTTCATAAGTAAATTGATCATTTAAGTAACATATTATTGAATTAACATCGTAGTTTGACAGTTTTTAAAAGTGTCATGGCGATCGCCCGCATTCTACATAAAATTTCAGGGGTGGCACCAGAGAAATGTAAAAATTATTTTTAAATAAATGTAAAAACATTTCTCTCGGTGGCGCCGAATACTCCATTATATTAATAACCAATTATTTAATTAATATAAACATCGTTCATTTTATATTATAATACATATTTTTGTTGAATCTACATATACTTTTCACGTTAATTTAAGAGTTTCCAAGGTTAGACAAATACAAAAAAAGTGGATAAAAATAATCCGCCAATTGAGAAAAGAAACGGATTGGGCACCAACGTCCAACTCCACCATATACTAAAATTGTAAATAAATCTATATCAAAATAAAATTTTAATGTTTGTAGTGAATATGTAATAACTCTGATTATATTTCGTGCGTTGTAGCGTAGTTATGGAGACGTTCCACGTATTATTGAAAAAGATAAAATTATAGGCGTTGATACAATTAAAATCTGACAAAACGTAAGGGTGGTAGAAAAGGCAAATATGTAAATACGGCAACGTACCATTAGACGTCAAGATGATCAAAATTATAGCATTTTTATACTTTATACATGTCCATTGCAATTATTTTTCACCATCGTATGTACTGGTGGATTTGATTTGAATATATATTTTTGACCAAGCCGCGCAAAATGGCAAAGTTTCAAAACGATCGAAAGAATGTAGGATATCAAACCCAAAATTTTTTCAGATGAAAGAGCCACGTGAAGTGTATAGAAAAGGTTTATAAAAATGAATTATATTCACTTACACAGGGTCTGTAGTTCTGAATAAGTTAATAATAAACAATAAAATATAATTCAATGCATATAAATGTAGCTATTTTTAATTGATCAAATTATATTTAGAGATTCATGTTCTTGGGAATTATTTTTGCGAATTATTTATTTTTTCTCATATTACCGTTTCCTAATAATTGTTTACATTATTTTATATTTGTTATGTTATCTTTAAATTGCATGTATTTCATAGACCGTGTTATAAAGCATTGAATTTGGTATGTATAATTTTGAAAATTATGTCTAAAAGAAAAATATGCCAAAACTGAACTGAACCGAACAAGTCGTTTAAAATACGGGTCTCTACTTACATACGTACAATAATCTAGAATTCATAAGTATTAAAATATGTGCCTTTCCAGTATTGCCTTTTATTTTCAAAAGTTCTCTTAAAATAGTTAATTAAAAAACTTTCTTCGATGGAATTCGAGCACTTATGTATCTTGTTAACCTTTCGTCAATTCTATCTGTGACCCACTCATTGCCATTTTGATCTCCGTTTTCCGCTTATTAAAAACAATTACCCGTATATCCTATATTGTATTTATAATTAATGCATTTGATATGAATTGAAAAATAACTGTCTTAATTGTGATGCTAGTCGAAATATGTAGATTCGTGCGAAAAAGCTAAATTTCCAATTGAAGTACATATGTATATACTCTGATAGTATTTTATTAAATGGCGAATGAATACAGAAAAAAGGTAACGACTTATCAACAATATATTGTCTTTTCTTACATATACAAAATTGCATCGAAAGTTTATTCATACGATCGCCGATAAATTTAAACCATATTGATTGGTAGCATTTATTTATTTGGCATTGTGATTCACCGGCTAGGGGGGTATAAGCACTTTCTCGACGAAATGCATACATAAACATAATAGCTGGCAGTCTTATTATTTAATCCGATGACCGGAGGAGAGTATCTCGTTTGCCGGAGAGGTCCTCAATGGCGGGCGAATGTTAACGAGGGGTGGGCGGCAGCATCCATTTGAAATTCAAAGAGGCGCTTAGCTTAGGCCGTTGACGCTTTTATCCCGCGGAAAAGTGCATTGAACGTATTCTATCTATGTACATGCAGTGTAGAATGTACATAGATTGTAGAGGGTAGACGAGGATGCGTTTGCGTGCACCGACAATGGGTAGGAAATGCATCCGAAGCGTGAAATGATACGATATGCAACGCCGATACGTGCGCCCATGGCCCATAGCCCATCACGCACACCGCAGCACGCCCCTGACATCTGATCCGAAAACATCGTGACAAATGTATAAGAAATTATTTCAATAATATAATGTGTATGTCATGTGTTTTGTCGTATGACGAGTTCTGAGGAAATCGAATTTCGATTCAATGAATCAATGTTTCGATCAAGGTTTGAATTTAGTTTCAATTATTTTTAATTTTAATACTTTTGCTGGATGTAATATGTTTGTTGTATACAAAATAATTAGGCCGTTAAATAAAAATACACAAGATATAATTACAAATGGATGGGTGACCGTCATCGCATCGAAAGGTCGAAAAATCGAAAATGTTCGTTTACCATGAATACAAAGAACAAGAGGAACAGGCTTTTCCTCCCGTATCCTGCCCGCGCACATTAAGCAAGGCTGTACGACAAAAAGAGAGATAACTTCACCGCATGCCACTGATATATATTATATATACATAGTACCGTTTACCATGCATATATTATTTTTGATCTTTCGACTTAAGATCTTTCGATTTTTGATCTTTGCTTTCCGATATTTGCTTTTTCGATTTTTCGACTTTTCGATGCCGTGATGTAGACCTACAGAATGTGTATATATGTTACAGTGAAAGCATATTTCAAGTGAAAATATATTTTTACTAGTACAAGCAGTGAAAATGTATCAAACAATGAATTTGCAACGTATAAGACTTTGGTTTGTTACTCCAGGTCAATCGTTTCCTATCAGAATTTGCTAGTTTATCTGATTTTCATTGAAATAGTTTCAATAAATTGACAACCATTTATCGCAATTTTCAATTTTCTAGCATCTTGAATTTCGTCAGATTCATATATAAAAAGTTCGTAAGTTTGTAAATTTATCAATGTAGGTTATCAAAAAAAAAAATTGTCAAAATTTATACATAGATGTCTCTATGATGGTCTGTAAAATTATTCTAAAATTTGTATATCGATGTTTTTTATATGTAATTGGCCAGGAAGGCGCATTGTGGTTTACTGGTTAAGCCTTCCTGTTTTATGTGTTACAGTGAAAGCATATTTCAAGTGAAAATATATTTTCACCAATTCAAGCAGTGAAAATGTAAAAAACAATGAATTTGCAACGTTTAACTCAACTAAATTTAACCCTAACAACCCAATCTTAAATGAATAGGGCCAACACTTACTTAACCTAACCTATCATAACCCTTAAATAATACCAACACTAACAATCTAATCTGAAATGAATAAAACCAACCTTGAAAATATATTTTCATTTTTAATATAATTTCACTGTGACATATACATACATATGGATGTAGAGAAGTAAACATAAAAACAATTCTTTTTCAAGGATTGTATGCATACATTTATGAAAGGATCATTCCAAAGACAAACATTTCAAAAACGAGATAATATTAATGGTCTTCAATGGTCATTTTACATGTCTATAAATTATCATTTATAAATAGAAGTATAATTTAGATCCAGTTTTAAATTTAGTTTCTGGTCAAAAAGAGTTTTTATATACTTAATTATGTCTCAAATTATTTATTTCATATTTAAGATTCACCCATATTGTCACTTAAATATAATATAAAGCAGATATAAATAAATAAATAATTCTAAAGAATATTGATGGAACGTTATAATTAAATAAAATATCATTTATTATTCAATTTATTTGCAAATAAATAATTCAATAGATTTTTTTCTATTTTTCAAAAATTACTTAAAATTAAATTTAATATGATATTTCTAACAGAATTGATCGTCTAATCATAACGGTTTAAAATCTGCACTATACATATAACAATGTGCAAACAGGCTGAGATTTTTATAATGATTTTAATAGGCGCCATGGCGTGTGTAATTTGCTGTACTTACGTGCTAAAATCCGTCGAATAAAAAGCATTTGATCGCGTCTGTATAATTCAATAATGACGCGTCGTGTAATTTGAAACGACGCCGTTTTACGTGTTTGTAGTCATACGTTTTTTTTTTTGTCTATCGAAAGATAATTTCACTTGGCGCTGTATCATATTGACAACTTTGGCCATAATTGAATATTACCGCTTGATGCGTTTTTAATGCCACCTTTTTGAGTTTCGTTTCAATATAATAATGAACAGGAGAGGAAATGACAAATTTGCGGTCGAAACCAACAACCGTTGAAAAGAAATAACCAACACGAAATAATAATAAAAAAAAAAACGAATTGAACCCTCCGTCGAAGAAAACTGTGAATGCGGTTGGAAAAAGTCGTTAATTAAATTTATCGCAATAAAAATTGCAAATATTAAGCATATTTAGAACGTGTGTCGTCTTCGGTACGGAGCGTATGTAAATTACTCTATAAAGGTAGCTTATATGTCCCGTTTGGTTTATTTCAATACAATGGGCCATAAATTTAAAATGCCCGTCTTTTAATACGAAGACTTTCATAGTGTATCAAATTTAAAAATGTACATAATTTTACAATATGTCTAACGTATGCGGAGGCCTTTGGAACGCGCTCGAAATCGAAAGTGACGCAAATTATTCATTTCGGAGCCAATCTCGTCGTCGTTTTTATTTTTCGTTTCGGTCGACGATTATTATTTATCAAAAACGAATAGCCGTTTGGATTTATCGACTATTGCTCTGTTTATATTTTTATTATTTTCGCACTCGATAAGCTTTATTATGCGTAATTTTCGACCGAAACGAAATCGATATTTAAATGCTGGTACCTCGAATTCAATCGTTTAAATCTGATTCTTTCGAATATATAATATTAAATGATGAATGGAAATAGAATCTGTCGTGAGCAATTGAACAATTTATGTGTTCGGATTATGTCTGTGACCCCCACTTTGTGCGTCCTTAATAATAGGAAGAAATTTAATATTTTTCATGGGGGATGATGGAAAAAATGCGAGCGGTTAGGGTAAGACGGATGCCGAGCAATAGACGAAACATTTATTACGACGATAAATATGTACGAAAAAAAACAGTGTTATGTATATTTAAATATGTATGCGTGCATTATCAGATTGATATTGTAAATAATTTGCAAAAAAAAGGGGTTCTTCAATTTATTTCGAGTGTTTCATATCTGATTGATTACTTTGTGTTGTGTCGCTTCTGTTCGATTTTTATTTCATTTCAATGTTGAATGAGTGAGGGGTTTGTTTGTTTAAAAAGTGGAAGCGTTGGTGTTTTTACCGCATTTTATATAACGAAATGCGTTTCATAAATCGTGTAAAATTTCACAGCAATTCATCATGGCTTGCATCAGCATCATCCCCCATTTTTTTTCGCGGGGGTTGAGAGTAAAAACTAGGGGAAAAAAAACTATTCAATAAAACTGAATAGTGCTATGGGTCGGAATGGGTGTGAGCGTGTACATATTTAGATGTCTGAATCATACGTGTTCAACTTTAGATTTAGTGTTTATCTAATGTTTTGAATTTATTTGCTGATTGTAAATTAATATTTTCGATCTATCAATTATTTTTAGTTTGATTCAATCGTCAAAAATTATTATTTTTTTCTTTTTTTGTTTAAAAATATTAAAATTCAGCATATTATTCCAATAACCAATGATCGCACTTTGGTTTAAACGTAATTTTTCTACTAAGCATATTATACAGTAAAATAATTCACATTTTCAAAGAAGAAAATGAACGCATCTCTTTAAATTTGTACATAAGATATTACAATGTTGAGATATGATTTAATAAAAATACCTCTACAGATTTAATAATTTAATAGTGAACATTATATTTACGAAAATGTTAAACAAAAAACCGGTTAAATTATTTTTTCTAACCAAATAGTAAATCCCAAGGATATAATCTAATAATAGAATTCACTTTCGCTCTTTTCTTCTTTTGTGTATCAAGACTTTAGTTAATTCACAGAGTTTTATGCTCTAATTGGTATTGTTGATGTTGTATTAAAACAATTTCAATTTCAGTCTTCTAAATGCTATCCTTCTTACAAGTATTAATAGACAAACAAGAAATTAGGGAAAATATTTTCCCATTTTAATTAATTGTATTGTATAAAATCAAAATTCAAAGGATTTTAATTCATTTAATAACTTTCGTATACCTGGCGATTGATCGAATTATTACAAAAGATCACGCCAGTATTGGAACGTTTTGAATGGGCGGCATCATCATCCCCTGGCACGCAAGCTGGCACAAAAATACACACAAAACACACACACAACCCCTCTTAACCTATCAACACAAGTGTATCGCCAACGCGGAATCTCATTGTCGACCAGAAAATAAAAGCCCGAATCTATCCCAATATTCAAAATGGCCGACGACCAGAAGGGAGCGAGGGAAAGGTGCTAGCACAGGGTGGTAATTTTTTTCATCAGCCCCACCCTCTTCGCAAATACCCCCAGCTAGCTGTAATCTGTTATTTAAATTGCATTTCAGATTATTACCTACCTGAAGAGGGGTGAGATGTAAGGCGCGGTTTCGACGTGACACCTATTCCACGCGCCCTTATTGATTTTAGGGTAGTTTAGGTACTGTTTTTTGATACTCGGTTGTTGGCAGATGGTGCGAATTTGTCGTCGTTAAATGCATAGGTGCGTTATCGCACGGCAGGTAAGCGTTTTCGATCTGATGCGGTGAAAATGAGATTAATGTGCAATTAATGCATTGTATGACTTTTTTCCATGTGAGTATCGTTTTGTACATGTACGCCGCTGTTACGGAACGTTGATTTACGTGTAAATTTTATTTATGAGACAAGGTATCGCGTATTTGAATGTTAATTAATAATATCCGATCTCTTCAAACTGAGCGGGCATATATTAATTTTATCTAAATGAAAATGAATGGACGTGTCTCGCATAAAGTTATAAGGTCGGTTCAAGTTGGTTTTTTTTTATCGGTATGTATTTTGTAATTTATGGTGCTAATTAGATCGCCGACGGATGTGATTCAGATATCAATAAGGATTTCAATTTATTTGTAATTAAATCATCGAATCATATAAAAATCCTTACATTTTTCATTCAATTTAATGCATAAGTACGTTTCGTGTTTTGTTTCCTTTGAATTCTTGAATTTTAAAGGTAAATCAATGATGAAAAAAATATTTTAGCCAACCATTAGATGTGTACAAATGTAGGTCAATCATTCGTTTACTGTCAAATATGTACTATAATTTAATTGATATTAAAAAAAAAATACATTATATATTAACAAATTGAAGAGGTTTCATATGAATTTTATTCTAAAATTATTGTTGTAATTATTCTGGAAATTACACACGTCAATTCAATGATTTTAGTACATAAGTACAGCGATGGTGAACTTTTTTGGGCCCATATACTGAAAAATCTAAAACTCAAGTTGTTTAATAAGAAGTGATAAACAATGTAAATACATACTAGTATTAAGGCAATTGCAGTATTTTATAAAGAGTTCTACTGTTTTGCCTTTAATTAAAATATTTCATTTAAAATTAATTCATATAGATATCTATGTATGTATGTACATAGATTCACCATCGCTGTTATCGACTGTTTTTTCTTTATTTTTTTATTGTGATTTATTTTGTATCATATATAATAACAATAAGATGATCCAATCGATGAGAGGCAATGTCAATAGATTGGTATATTATTTATGAGTATTTATGTATAATAGACTCAAAATATATTATGAGGAAAACTTTTGGACAAACATTATACATTATTGAGTTTTAATTTACAAAATTCTAATTAACATGACAAATGATTGATTATTATCTTCATATGAGTAAAAAACGTGTCAGATTTATTTCGCCTTATCGTTGTATTCACGATGCCGTTTGATGATAAACAAGTCGTTCACAATAAGTAGGTTTATACTGAAAGGTCTAGGCCACAAATTTGGCCCTTTTGATTTACATTGTAGTATTGTATTGCATTACTACCGAAGTGTATTGTATACATACATACATACATATGTTTAAGTTAACATGGTATACACGCACATTATTGCGGTTTTGTGCGTTTCGCATCGCGGCGTATCGTATTACAATAATTAGCCGTTTTCCTGGCTCACGGGGGTGTATTGTCGTCCGCCGAAACCTAAGGGCTCTCCGTATCCAATTACCATATTTGCCAATTGTCCTCATGTCTCTGAAGAACACAAAAACACAATAAACGCCAAACCGCCGCCGAATAGAAATTGTTCCCGGGGATAGCGTCGATTTTCCCTTTTCGACGTTGCGTTGGTTCAAACGCGCTTTCAATTTATTCTCACTATACTTTATTGAAAATATATATGTATACCACACTTACTTGGGTATATTTAGTTGAGTTTCTCTTCTGATTCTCAGACGGTGAACAATGCACGTTCAGATTTAGCGCAAGCGAGAGTTTGTCAAACACTACTGTACACTACGTTACAGATAAATTTGTTTGAATTTATAATGTTTGCCAAATTTGATAAAACAATAACTATAAGAAATTGAGAATTATGTATAATAATTTCAATTCCTCAAACGTGGCTTTAAGAAATTTTGAATGAGTGGAAATAAATATAGAAATTTGTATTGCTTTGGTTAGTCTTAGACTTCATGATAATGTTAATTTTAAAAATTCGAATCGTAAGAAGTCTTCCTAGGATGATATTTTTCTATTTCTTTAAAACAGGGTTATTCAATTGTAAATAAGATTTATATTTTTAAATAATATCATTATAGCCCATATCTCAGTAAAACATATAAAAAGCAATTTTGTTTTTCATTAAATAAATCTATCTTACAAATACATATATCTCAATCTATCCATTTCAAAACACGGTAAAGGCATTCAAAATATTCACAGTTAAAATATTAAAATGTTGATGTCACTTTACAAGCACATAAACGTTTGTAGATGGCCCCTATGGCATAAGTATTCATCAGACTATCAGTTGGGAAATTTATCATAGCGAAAATCATAAATGTCATCAGAAAATAATATGTATGTATATCGCAGTGACACACTTAATTTTAGACTCAAAATATTATTAAATAATGAACCACACTCTTTCATTTTTTTACAGTCAATCTTTGCTAACTGTAGTATTCTTTTTTAAAATTGAATTTGATAAAACAAAAAATAACTTAAATTGAACGATTTAGCGTAGTAGGATCACTAGCTACGATAGAAATATAGATACATACTACGATCTCTACGATAATCGTATAATATTACACACACATGATAATTTAGGTACATATGTATAATATAGTCATTCATTTTTGCCACAATTTGAATTGGTAGAAAGAAAATTAAAAAAAAATGTAGTTCAGCTAAAGTCTGGCACTTACAGCCTGTACCTTGCACGATGCATAAATTCAGTTTGAAATCTTCCGCCTAGGGCGAGTGTTTCACAAAGAGACGTGAGCTATTATTTTGCATCAAAGGCATACCCGAGTATATAAATAATTTTGTATAGGTATACATTTTTTTTATTATGATTTCTGTTTCTGATATTATAATTGCGAAAGATCGCATTGTCGTGACATGTGGCCAACGGAAGAGTTGCGTATTCCCGTGTGGTCGTGATTGAATAATCGCCGGCTTCAGGTCGCTTTCCAAACGTCACTATACGTATATATGTATATATATATATATATATAAATATGTATATAATACCGACTTGTATGCATTATATTAAAATATGTATAACCAACCACTGCACGCCCACACGTTGCATCGTGGTTTTTTACTCTCTGTCTGTGCGTTTGCACAACACAATGAGCGAGTTGTTGAAAGCCGAAAATGCCCATCATTAAGCGTATGCATTTGTATTATATGTATGTATGAAGCACGTATAGATAATAGTGAAATACAATGCCGAGTAATAAGGGTTTTGTGGTCACTTTGTGTATTTATTGCGTTTTTATTTCATCGGATTTCTCTTTTGTCGTTATTATTTATTTATCGTTTTGCAATTGTTGAGCTTTTGTTAAACTATGCCAACTCATTACATGCAGGGGTTGTTATGATTGTCGAATCAATTGATTTTTTTTATTTGATATGGTTTTTTAGGTTGATTAAGTATCATTTTATTTTAGCTATTATATGTCTTAATAAGTAATATGTACCTATGTGTGTGTGTATTTAGATATTACAAAAAATATATACTAATAATTGTAGGTCTAGTAGGTATATGAATTATGAAAAACTAATATGACGATTCATAGAAAATCTGTGGCAGCTGTGTTTTTAGCATTTTTTGATACATAAATGCCAAAAATTCATTCATATTTGCATGATTTTTCGCGTATACATATTTATTGACATTTTATGCTATTTTTTTATTTAGTATATAACTATGTATTGTATTATATATAACATAAATTGTGTTTAAAAGGATTGAAGTTGAAAAAAACTGATACAAAATATACGGATCTCAATAAGCGAGTTGATGGTTGCCTTTCCATGGACTAAATAAAATAATATAAAGAGATTCTACTCGTGATTTTCAATGCATTTTTTTATACTATATAAATATAATATCCATTTTATCAAGTGAAATTCAGAAAAATACTATGGGAAGTAAAAATGTATAAATAAAGCTAAAAAATAAATGGCTTTAATATTCGTTATGTAAAAAATCTGAATGAACATTAATCCTTGTTGTATGTTAGAGGTGTGTCTTAAAGTGATTCGTGGGAAATAATTCAAAAATTCATTGTTTAAAGCTTACCCTCTCGATATTTTCTCGCAAGCCTTATCTATGCATATTCGGTGTTTCGTACTTCCAATGCTTTCAAAGATGTGCTGAATTCAATAGCGTCATAATTTTGTTACCATCTTCTACGTAATATACTCGTTTTCATTAAAAACAAAGGACGTTTATTAAGCCGACTGTTCCGACATTGTTCACGATTCGCTCTTTCTCACACACAAGAATGAAACTATAATTTTTAACACTTAATTTGCGATTCGCGAATAGAGCCATTGTTTCTTTGATCTTTGAACGTTCGATGCACCCACTCGCGTATGTGGATATTGTACCTACGTATGTATGTACATATGTGTACATTCAGGAAATAAAAAGCCCGCGGTGGACGTTCCGAAACGTGTTATTATTCATTGTCGTCAAAATAATGCCACCCGATATCCACTCATTTCATTGTTTGAGAGGCCAACAATGACGCATTCACTGTCACAAGCGGCGTGTGAAGCGAAAATCTCCTATCGGAATTGCTAGAAATGGTTGGCAATCAAATCCTACACTCCAACTTCAATCTAGTGACATCTTCCCATAGCAATAGGGCATTAGATGTTCCCGTGCATATTAAAATATTGTGTATGGTATGAGATTTCTGCGATACGATAATCGTACTGTAATAGGAGAAAACGAACGTCTTAACCTCTCTACGGATGTGTACACTTCTATATCGAAATGGAAATCGACCCTCGTGCAAAACCAAGTTTGCGTTGCGAAAGCTCTTCTTCTTAAGATGCGGCATGACAGATCAAAAGTTTCACTTGTGGCCAAAAAACGACGACCGAACTTAAGATAGGTGCTTACTTACTCGCATCAGTGGCGTACGAGTTCTATTCCGGTGCATAAGCTCTCTCGAAGTTGTGTCAGAGATGTTCAAGTTTGTTGAAAATTTATTTTGTAGGCATTGTGTTGCGGCTAGATGTGTATTGTTGGGTCAAATACTGCATGCAAATAATATACAAGTAGTTTTTTGGCTCTTGAGCCACATCGTACGGATCGATTTTTAGCGGTGTTCCGCAGTGGGCGTCACTATATTGAAGTGTTCCACTTGGTCGTGGCGTAATTAGCACCCCCTGATTCAGGGGCCTTCACGCAATTTTTATGAAATTTTATTTTATTGTATGGTTTGATGTAAAATTTTATCGATGAAAAAATATTCCTTTGACTTATGTACATAAACATTAAAAAAATCGATACTGATATCTGAATTTACATTAAAATCGTTTACTAGTAGGATAGTACGTCCCACTTGCTGTAAATAAACGGCTGACTAAAGGTCACTTAATTAAGATAATGGTCCATTAAGTCCACTCTAGCTACATATATCTAATGCGTATTTATTGACTTCATGTCTAATGATAAATTTATTTCTAAATGAATTTATTTAGATATTCATAAAAAATATGTAGATATTCAAAACAATTTGAAAGTTTGAAGAACAAAAAAAAAATACAATACAATATATAATAAATTTCACTAAGATATACAGAAATATAAATAAGCCTTCATATTTTCCTTGAACTAATGTAAATATTGGCTTGTATTAACAATTTTTGTATATTGAAAGAATAGTCCAAAATATGATCCAAAATTACTAGTCCACTCTTCCTCATTTTGAGAAATATCTCGCAAAACATTATAAATGTATTGCAAGTTAAAATTAAAGTTTTACAATATTTAAAAATAATGGTGGCCTGTAATACGTTTATTTTGCTTTTTCAAGATGCTGGACACATCGAATTAAAATAAGTTATAACAATTTATGAATTTAGTGAAAATTGGACTTCCGCCACTTATATATCAAATATAACGGCTCATATACTAATTTTTCATTAACCCTTTGAATGCTGACCAACGCCGATCGGCGTTTTGCCAACAATTCTATGAGCCTGAAATATGCCGATAGGCGATGTTTTTTGAATATGTAAAAAATAAACAAGAATACTACCCGCTAAGCCTTTCCAGATAGTATTGAAAATGGGTCGTGTAATCCGTGTCAATGTTTACAAAGACTGGTTTACACCAGAATTTCTGAGTTTATAAACATAGCAGAATTTCTCGATGGAAATCCCTAACTGCCGAGTATTTTAGATTGTGGCTAGGCATTTAGATTGTGAGCATTACATTTTAACAACAATGAAGAAGATTGAACTAGTTTTGGAAAAATACATTCATTAATATACTTCTTTTGTTTATTTTATATTGTTGCAAGATATGTTCATATATTAGAGAGTCTAAGCACACCTTTACAAAACACGAAATCCTCTGCGGTAGTTATATAGGGTTTGTTTGGATTAGATACAATTTTTATAGCTGCTTTCTATTGGATTTCTACATAATTCTAGTTGGAAATGTTGGCGAAATTTTCAGCGTGGCGGGCGTTCAACAGAAAAGACATCAGCACTCAAAGGGCTAAACCATATTTACATGCCAATTTTTTTCCTCAAATAACCGTAACTATCATTCTTTCATGCCAAGTTTAAAAACGATTCTTGATAGAAGACAATATTCCCATAGCCGAACGAGAAATGAATATAAATAATTCTAATTTCACATAATTTTCGAGAGCACATAATTTAAACACTAAACATCCACGGCACCTCAAACGAGAGGGACGGGTGAATGACCAAGCATACCACTGAAAAAATATTGCAAAGCTTTATTTCTGTTTTAACTTTTCGTATATTTATTTATTTATTTTTGGAAAATTTACAATTTAATTAATTAAAAATAATAATAAAATAAGAAGGTACGTCTAAATGGAATTCTCTTCAATTACAAAAATGGTTTTCAAATTTTCCTTGAAAATTACCCTGCTTATGCAGAATCTTCGATGAAATTAATTGGAATTTTCCTTTCTTGAATAATGAAAAAGACCTTAGCTCACCTATATACCTATGTATATATTAGGTATTCCCGGAATTAATGTCGTTTTTGTAATATGCAATTTTGACAATTTTCTCTCTCTGTTCGTTGACAAGTGAAGACGTGTCTTGTATTTTTTTTCTTCTTTCTGGATTCTCAGAAGCTCATTTAAGGAGCAATATGTTATTGTTGTTTCACGCGAAAAAAAGTGCCGTAGAGTCTTCAAAATTCGTTTGCGACATATACTGCGATATACTGGATGTAAGGAAGTGCCAACGTTGGCTTAACACGAGCAATCTCAGCTTGGATGACGAGCCTCGAAGTGAATTCAGGAGGATTGAGCATTTCTAAAGGTGGATATTGAAGCAAATCCAATTTTGATGAATTATCGCAAATCCAATGTTGACTCTTGATGATATATGTATGTATATCTTGATGAATTATAAATAATTAAAAAAATTAAGTTTGAATTTTACTATGAAGAACGCCAGCCAGAAAAAAATTAGCCAGCAGCATAGCTCGGTCGTTAAGCTTCTGCTTAGCGTCGTGAGGCGCCGGGTTCGATCCCTGGGTCCGGGCCTCGAATGAAAATGAATTTTTCAGAGTATACTGTTGGCTAGACCTGGATTTGTGACTTCAAGTTGATCGTTTCCTATCAGAGTTTGCCAATTTTCTCTGATTTCATTGTTGAAACGGTTCCCGGGAAAAAAATTGGCTAAAAATCCCTCCTCCTATACGATATGTTACCTATATTTTGTTAATTAATGTACAATAAATAAGTTTGTGTACAGATTTCTCATTGATTTACGAGTTTTACAGTGTCTCGTAATTCAGTGATTTATATAAAAATGCTGAATTGTAATTTGTAAATTTGTAATTGGCCAGGAAGGCGCATTGGGGTTTACCTGTAAGGCCTTCCTGGTATATATGTAAAAATAAACAATAAAATTTATTCCGGGACGACCTAATATATACATATGTACCAACTTGATGCGCATACTTACGTATCTTTCGATCGATATAATATGGGACGACGATAAAGAAGCTGGCGTCCGACAAAGGCGCCACTGTTATGCGAGAGCGCGCTTTGATTTGTTGAAGCGTCACCGCCAAAGTCGAGGATGTATAAATTACAAAATAAAACGCAACAACAACAACGTTTTCTGAACACGTTTGAATATCGCTGCGTTCTAAAGCGGGTGCGCGCGCGCAGGTCGAAGTCCCTCCTATCTGCGAGCTTCGACCAATCGCGTGCGAGACCACGCCTCTTTACCCCCCACTTCCATGAGCTTTTTTCCGGGCGGTCGATCTTCATTTCGCGGAATCGTCACGATATATGTTCACAGCGGTAATTGTAAACGCTCATCATTTTTTTTCAATTTTATTATTTATTTAATTTCATTCAGTATTATTATCAATTTTTTTTTTGGTTCGACGCGCGCATTCAACGTCTCGGAATTCTCAGGATGATAGCGGTGTAGCTCTCAGCTATCTTAATGCGTCTATTTCGATCCGTCATAGATGATTCCGACGAAAACGCAAGTCGCCTTAACGTTGTATGAAAAAAAATATAAGCGATCGCCTATTTATTCGTCTCACCTGCCAGCTTTCAAATCAGTCATATTAATAGTAGCCTCTTATTAGCATGGTTTTAAACATACTTACATATCTAATTATGTGTATTGTCAATTTTACTATTAGCCTGCAAAATAATAAGTGATTTTTTATTTTCATAAAAGTAGTTTTTAGCCTTGGGAATTAATGCTAGTTGAACATTCAATAAATCAATTTTGATTTTATGGCACAGTTTTTTGGCAGATTTTAGTACCTAGTAGCATATGTATTTAGTTTTTTAAGCTATTTTTCCTATTATGCTGTACATTAACATTAGAATAATATAATACTATGGTTACTAACAAAATTAAATTAAAATTGTAAAATAGAAAATGATCAGTAGATCTGTAGCTATTAAAATAGATATAAGATATATTGTGAACATAATTTAATAATAATAAAAAGCATTAAAAATCGAAATCAAAATATTTAGATGTGATTCTTGAATGTGTATTATATTAATTATTTTTTTTGTTCATATCTATTTATTTGCTTTTGTAGGTTAAAATGTATTATAAATCTACAGCAACGATCAAGCTATTAATTAAACATAAGTACACACTTCCATTATATATAGGTATAAGTATCTACTTAAAAAAGTCGATAATAGTCATTATTCTTAGTTTACATATTGTACAAATTAGGACTCAATTTGTATTTGAATATCGAAAATCAAAAAAGGGTCCAAGTGCTATTTTTTAGATTTGAGATACATCGGTTTTTATCAATAGATACACTATACAACAATTCAAACTTGCTTTTGATATATATATTCTTAAAATTTATTAAATTTAGATTTAAATTACTTAAATTTAGATTTATTGGCACTTGGGTTTTTTTTTCAGTATTCATTTATTCAAGTAACGTGCCGATAATTTTTATTGAATGCTTTCATTTAAGATTATTTGATTTCATTTGAAAAAGTATAAAAAATTATTTCGTATAGATATTTAATGCTAGGTATATTATGTGTGCATTCATTTTTATTACAGTTTAAATTAAATCACAGTATTTATGGTGCGTTTCTTCTAATCTCGTGTGCGACTAACTCGACGAGAGTGAGTAATCTGGAGAATTCCAACAACTAACTGGTTGTTGACCGCGTACCAACTCTTTTTAAGTGTGAGAAAATCTGTTGAGGCGAATGCAAAAAAATGCATCTAATCAGCGCTTCTTCAACGTTTTCCGTAAACTGCTCCATCAATAGCTTACACCCACCTAACAAGTCACTTTGATATCTTTATACATTACCTACGACAGAACAAGTTATCTATGTATGTATGTGTGTATGTTGAAATAAGGATTCTTATAAGGTGACATTTTTGCATTGAATAAAACGAACCAAATAGTTATTGATGATATATTTAAATTATGTTAAAATATACACAATCACATTCTTATGTACTAGGCATGCATAAAAAATCGATAATAGCTTTAATCATTAATGTAAGGCCGTCGTTAGTATGATGATGTATTATTATTATTTTTTGCTATATATTTTTTTAAATTTAAATTGATATAAACAGAAAGAGAGGTACGAGTAGGTATCAGGACAATTCAATTAATGTGGATAGCGTGCGGTCAACACTGACCGGACCAGACCTCCCATCGGACGGACAGACGCGATAAATATTTATCATCGGGCGATAATTAAAACTTGTTTAAGCGTTCGCGTGCACAAAATTACTATAAAACGTTAAGTCAACAATAAAGGCGCTTTCGTTGTTAATTTAATTACGTTTTGCGAAACTGGTGCGTGGAGACAGACGCTTTCGCGTCGGAGTGTGGAGTAATAATCGTATGTAGGTACATGCTGGGTCACTTTTTTATTTGCCGAATTTCGATGGAAATGTATCGTTTTGCACGTGTGTATGTAATTTTTTTATGCATAATGTTAATGGTGAACGATTGCGCTTTACGTGCGCCACTGGTCTTACACGCAGAAGCGGTTCGTAATAATACCGATTTGGGTGGTCATTGAGGGTGATATAATACTGGGGAAATCCGAATTTAATTTCATTATTCTTACTTGCAAAAAAGTGAAACGTAAAGGAGGTTTATAAAAAAGAACTATTTTTAATTGATTTTCGTGTAAAAATTTCACTTCACAAACAATTAATTATTGAACACTTAGAACGCTGAAAATTAAGTAACTATTTAATCATCGTTGAAATAGTTAAACATATCGTTTGCTTCGAATCATAAAATACTTGATTATTTAAAATGTTCTAGGATTTTACGTCGTTAGCGCAAAGACTGAATTTTTAGATAAATTGTAACAAAATAACTCCATAAAAATGCATAACAATGTACCTATCAAGTATGTAAGTAAACATAAATGAGTTCAAACACGTCAATTAATACGCACAACAGTGTTTAAGTATATTCCATATACAGACAACACGAATGTTTCACGTAACGAATCGAGTTCTTCCGAGAATTTATCTTAAAAAAGTATTTTCTAATTGAATTTAGCGATTTAATTACAGATTGAGTATACTACATATGTATATGTATTTTATTTAGTTTACGCTTATAAATTATTATTAGAATTTGCGCTGAAGTGTTATAATTTGGCACTATTGGGTACTTAATGACATTAACGTTGCTTACGTTCGAATACGAATCATAAAATTTCTATGGAAGCGAAACTCAAATTCTCCAACAAATATTTCAGTATTGAATGTTCCTTTGACCGTTCGTATTTACATTTGAATTTGCAAAAGCGAATATCTCGACAAATTCCTTTTCAGTTAGACGGAAATCATCTGAAAGACTGTGACACTGCAGAAGTTTCAGTCAACGATGACGGGAATTTGGTCAATTTCAGCAATAATTTTACGTTTGGTGAATACATATGTATGTTCTTCACAAAACAAATTGTAAACTCTCATTAATTTGATAGAGAATTGAGTTTTTCTATATCGTGTATGCGGATAAGACTTGAAATTTAATATTACCATTAGGTATATTATATATGTTTTAAAATCAGAGCCGTTACTAGAAAAATTGTCTGTTTTTTTTCCTATTCATACCTATACCAAATTAAATGGTCCTTATCTACTTTGCCGATTTTTCTTTGATTTATTAAAATGTATCGGTTTCCTTGCATTTAAGCATATTATTTACTTATGTGGTTATACATACATACACATGTAAATGTAATGAGAATGAAAATATATTTAAAATAATCTATCAGTGAATAAAAAAAGCAATATGAGAAATTATAAAAGCTTGTAATATTACGATTATATTACGATAAATAAGGGTGTAAAAAATAACTTTTTCCTCTGTTTAATTCAGTTGCAAAGTTAGAAAGCCGCTTATGGATAGCCAGCTGTCATCGCTTCAATCTGACGCAAGATTCCAATATAAGTTAATGATTAAACTCCTCTAGCTTCATGTTGGAAACAATAGATTACTTCAATGTTAGCGGTAAATATCGGTAAAATATCAAAGCGATTTAAAGAGTATGTGGTTCAAAATCAGATCAGAAATTTTTGACGGGCAGAAAAATTATTAAACCAACAGAGTGAAGCTATTAAAAAGCGTATGAGATTTTCAACAAGACTTGCTCATTAAACAATCAAATTATGGAACAACTCTAGTGAATATTATAGTAATAAACAGAATAATATGTAATAACCAGGCTCGACTCATGAACCAGGAGTCAAAACTAAGGTACTGCAGCAAACAAACTGGATTTTCTATGAAGAAATTATAGACAGATAGATATATGCAGTACCCCCAAAAAAATTTTGGTCGGGTGGATGAACGTTAGAAAATAGCAAAAATAGAACTTTTTCCTGCACTTATTACTTCCAAAAATCGTCTAGGGTCTAAATTGGAGTAGATGATTATATCTTGGTATATTAAATTTGAGAGCTTTAAATTCAAAACTGTAAATTTGCATAGCAGAAGAACAAACATTCATCTTACTTTAGTAGAAAAAACATATAAAAATAAAAAATGACCCACAGCCCAAATTTTCTTGTGGACTTGCTGACTGCTTATTTTATTACAATTACATACGTACAGATATTTTTCGACGAATACTTGTGACGAACTCATTCGACGAATACAAAGTCCTGCAAGTGAACTGTAAATACATATCCTGGAAGGCAAACAGTCAACAGTTGCCAACCCGCAACTTGATCCGGCAATTATGTTCCCGGTTTGAGAAGCACTGGTCTGCTATCAAACGACGTATTTATCGACGGCGGCCGCGTAAAAATTGATCGCACTTCAATGCCATAACCTTGCTCAAACACTTAGCCGTATTATTATATACATTTTTATAGCCACCCCCTTTCCCACCACCCCCTCCTCTCACACACACACATCCCGTTCGGAGACGGTCCCTTTTTACGAGGACTCTAACTCCCCATCCCCCCCTCGATGGATGGACCACCCCATACTCCCGACCCCATCCCGGAGCGTTGCTTGGCAACGGCAGGCCTCACATCTTTCGGCCGAATTATCTTTATTATCTCTCCGGTCCACATAAAATGCCAAACTGCTCTCTTGTCTTATACGGCGGGGCCTTTGTTGCCGGAGAAAATGGATAGTCCCTGTACTAATACCTCGTTATAACGAACAACTTAACCTTTTTTCCTCCCCGTGTGCCGTATATTTTTTTCGTCGCGAAACCTCTCTACGGTTTTTTTCTAAACCTCCCCATCCTCCCATCTCGGTATATATTATAATATGGTGGATGATTTTTTCGCACTTAACGAATGCCCGTTAGCCTTGCCTGATTGTTATGCATGGGATGGATCAAAGCTGTAAACAAAGTCAAGTTTAATTACCATAGATGAACTTTTAATATCACGAATTCTAATGGCCAGTATTTTTTAATCAAATTTAGCATAGGATCTATTGACCCTTGAAAAATGTGATGCTTAACTTTGTGGGAGTGCCTACGTCATGAGCCTAGTGGAAATTCTTCACTAAACCTTATATAGATATGACTGGCCGTTCTGTCGATTTTCGACATATCTACCCTTGATAAATTGGCGTAACATTGACAGTCGTAAGACGTGACCTTTTACGGCACTTAACTCTTCCAGTGCCGACTTCAAGACCAATTAGTGTTACGGTAGAATTATCGTAGCCGAACGTGTAATCGGAATTTCAGAACCATTTTTAGATTGAGTATAAAATTCCTGATGGAATTTGCCGATTTGTCGACAGCTGCGGGGTTGAATCGATGAAATTTGAAACCCCAACCTTTAGATCACAACCACTTACATACACTGCTACTGCCAGGTACATTCAATAAGTATTCCATAACGGTTGAGTTTAGGTTTAACGCTTACGGATTCGACAGATTACATTACATAAGAAGTTGATACAATATTTCAAGTAGATATCCACCCGTGCATGTATATAAAAGAATATTATACAATTTAGGTGGAAAATATATTATCGATATACAGAACTGTACCAAGGCATTGGCAACGGGACATTTTCCAAGGGCGCAAAAATCTGAAGGGCGTTCGAAGCGTGAAGCAAATCATATATCATTGTTGAGTTTGCTAATTTAAAAGTGAGAAAAATCGTTTTTTTATTTAAATATTAAATATGAATTGTATAATTAGTACCACGAATAAATTTAATGTTTTATTATAAACTTGTGTATTTCATTTTTATTGTTTTTTAAATTTTTTATAATGTTATTTTAATACAATAAATAATTTTCATATTAGGTTTTTTTTTTCAATAATGTTTTTGCCATTTTGCTATTAAAAAAATGACATAAAGAGGTGCTTATTTGATATTTGCCAAGGGTGCCAAAATCATTGGTACTGCTCTGTCCATTTATGTATATCCAAGTCGATCGTTTCTTATCAGAGTTTGCCAATTTATCTGATTTTCATTGTTGAAACGGTTCCTCAAATTGGCAAAAATCATCTTACCCGCTGTCACAAATATCTGAATTTTGATTTGTGCACAGTGTGTAAAAATTTATGTACAAATCTAAATCCATAGATGTGTCTATAGATTAATTAATTAATCAATTAATTGTTAATTTTGTGTTCTTCAAATACAGTGATACAGTGATTTATGTTATGAGAAATTTTGCGATGTTTCTAATTAATTGTCTAGGAAAACACTTGTCAGGCCTTCTATGTAAAATAAATAAATAAAAATATAATATGTCGCTATCATAGGTCATATCGTATAAATTGTGAAACCAATTGTTTCAGAGTTTTTAGGACTATTTATTCAGATTAAAATAAGGCTGGTGGTTGTAAAAATGATATTAGACAAAACGATCAAAATATATGCATCCCAAAACATTATTCACAATACCAGTAAGATGCCTAAAAGTTCCGAAAATCTGTTTTTATAATTAAAATTTGAACAGGAATCATGAAAGTAAGCACGGTTATTATATCTGTGTGATTCCTGGTATATATCTACGTAAAGAATAAAATAAAATACAATATGTATAGATATTGTACAAACTATCGATAGAATAACTTGAACCTATAAAGCAAATTTTATAAAATATAGAGTGAAAAAAGAAAAAGTTATAGGCGTTTAAACAATTGAAATCTGACATGGCGAAAAGTGAGAATAGTCTAAACACTTTTTCGCGGGAGCGTTTTTAAACGCGTCTTACACGATATTTTTGCACCGTCGTAATGGCGGAGGATCCATTTACTTATATTGATGACCAAAATGAGCAATATGGCATAGTATGAAAACGATCGGATGAGCGGCAAATTTTTTCCTGAATTGTAATCGTAAGTGAAACGTAAAGGAGGTTTGTAAAAAGTATCGTGATCCGTGATCCCAATTTTGTTTCAAAAGTAGTGATAATTCAAAACGCTCAATAAATTACAGCTATTTATAGATAGATGTATTTACCAGTGATCTTTTTTACAAGTTTCGAGTAATTTACCGATTTACCGGTAAATCTGTATTGCAAAGTGTACTGATTATCTACGAGAAGTTCAAGCGTTCGTAGACAATTATAGAAAGAGTTATATATAAAATTTAAGTCGTCGTCGCTTTCCCTCGTTACGAAAAGAGCTTAAGCACCAATTAGAGTATAATCGCGAGTGGCGATTAAGAGGCGATGTGCGATTATCGCTAATGCGATGCGACACTAATCGATGCCGCGACTCGAGGCGACACTAACGCCATCTGTCGACGGCCGATCGAATCGTGGCAGGGCTTTTTAATTTGTGCACGCGTTCAATTGATATTAATGGACGCGTTAATTATGTACATCCACGATTATGATTGCTCGTGATAATAATAGGTGGTCCCCCGAAAACAACCGTTCGATTTTAATAAGATGTAATTTTTATGGAATAATTGATGATCGAGGTATTGGGTTCGTGTAAATTTTATGGCCCCTTATGGCTTGGAATTTTATGCAGGTATGTTAATGTTTCATCGGTGACGTCACGTTGAATATTTGATGAGAATTTTTTTTTTTGTTATTTTTGTTTATTTACAATTGGATAGATAGATGTTCTGGATGTTATGGTTTTATGAAATTAAACTGAGTGTGTGAAATTATAGATGAATATTTTGGGTTGACTTTACGAATATTGAAGTGCTTGAATGCATGCATTCTAAAATAAATAAAAAAAACTTAGAAATATACAAACACATGTACATAAATAAGTAATGTAAATATAGAAAGAAACCTAGTAGGTGGAGCTTTAGGTGGAAGTACTATTTTATTGAATTTTAAATCGAAGTTGCACTAGAAGGAAAGAGGAATAATTAGTTGACCTGTCAACAAATATTTAAAATTTTAAGTCTTATAGAAAATTAGAGGTTTTACCCGGATTCGTTCGGTATTTGTAATATAAACCGCTTAAACGTTTGATTTTATATAAATTTATTTGAATACTCATATGTTTTTTTATTAAATTGACTGTTACGAACAAACAAACATATCTATGTATATACCGTCTCTTTCGAAATTATATGTATACCAGAATCCGGCGCCTGCGCCCCCGGAGCCGTCGCCCCCAGCGCCTGCACCCTTGGCGCCTTCACCCCCGGGGACTTCGAATCCTTTGAATCGAAAAAAATCGAACGAACGAACGAAGGTTACATACATATGTACATACAAAGTCTCTTTCCAAATTATATATTAGATTAGAGTAGTGGTTAGCAAACAATGCTTTGAATTAAGTGGTCACGGGTTCAAATCCCACTGGTTTCTGCTGGCCAGACCTTGGATTTGCGACTCCAGGTTGATCGTTACCCATCAAATTTGGTGGGTCTAAATTAAATAAACTGTAGATTTTCAAACGGACATCCAAACAAACAAATATTCATCTTTTTATTACATGTATATATGTATATACAAACCAGCCAAATTGCCTGGCGTTGCTCAGGCGAGCTTCAGTTGAATAAAATAGTGAAAATAAAATTGACGGTTCCAAATCGAAAACTGGAAAAACGACCGTTACAAACAATTTTTTTGTTAATTTCAATGATGGCAAATAAATTTACAGCACAATATTTAAAAATAGTCCTGTAAAGATAAATATGGCCGTACGTAGTTCTGCATTTAAAAACGGCAGCCAAATACATTTTAGCCCAAGTAGATAATATTTTTTTAATAAAGAAAAAGTCTCATAACTATTTTGTTCTTTTTCTTAATTCAAACTGTTAAAAAGTAGAAAATGTTAGATCACATATTTGCTATAGATATATTTCAACATTTCTACATTCCATAATCATCATTCATAAATTACGGCGATGCATTTTTTCTAACTATCGATCGTTTCCAATTTATTACAATTTATGTTACATTGTCATCGGTTCCTTGTAGCGGCAACGATATTTACTTTTTTATTATTATTAGTATTTCCGAAAGGAGGCAACCCTTCCAGGAATGCGTCTACGGAATTTATGAATGTTGGCGCCTATCAATAGACAGCCTCGTCGGCTAGAGGGAGACCTCTCCGCTTAGAGGAGACCTCGGAAAAACAACGAAGGCCCTCGCCTCGCGCCAAAATTGAACTTTTCGAATTTATGTCCCGATCGGGGGACGGCTGATGAGCTCGCCGGTGGTATAATCGCACAGCCGACGTGTATAGTACGAGCTTGGTGTTGTATGGTGGTGATAGTGATGATGATGGTGATGGTGATGGTAGTGGTTTGCTGGACGTGAGGGGCCCTCCCGTGAAGCGGAGGGCCGCCTCGTAAATAATAACGCGCTTGAGGCGACCTCTCTGCGCCGTGCTACGGAAAACTTCTATTGGTTTTATCGAGCGGACGATAAAAACCAACACGAATAAACACACATACATATGTATATAGGTATGTATGTGAGAATAAAGTCCTCTCAGGCTTCGCAATGTGTAGGTTTCCAACTTTGATGCGAAGGTTTCGCAGGGCGATTCTTTCTGTGTTTTAAATGCTTCACGGCGACGGATTAATGTTGATTTGTTTTTGCCTTCCAATTTCAAGGGCTGTACTATATCATTTGAGTTCAATTTGATTTGCATTAGAAGGTTCTAAAAATACTAAAAAAAATATCTAGATTTGTAATAGATGACCTAAACAAAATCTGCTTTAGATCCTCGACTTTAGAGAATCTTTAATTAATATTATGTATTAGATGTATTATGAGCATTTATAATATATAAATGATAATCTATATGCATATGTATACCTAGTTTTGTAGTTGGATAATTTAGATTAAAGGTCCATTTAGTTTTTTATTATATATAGCTACACATGTTAAAATTTAGTTCATTTTTGACCAAGAAAATCTCATAGATTTATCAAACTCAAACAAAAAATGATATGAATGATTTATTATTGAATCATATTTTTTTTCGTAAGCGCATTTAAACAAATCATTCATATTCGTACATTAGAAAAAGCATACTTTTTACTAGAAATGTCAAAATTTAATGATTGCTTTATGCTTCATTTGGATTAACTTAGGTCATCGACTTTAGAGAGTCTTTAATTAATATTATATATTTAGATGTATTATGAGCATTTATAAGAATTTTAAATAGGTTTTTCAGCTATTCTTCCTATTATGCTGTACATTAACATTAGAATAATATAATACTATAACTACTAACCAAATTATATTAAAATTGTAAAATGATCAGTAGATCAGTAGCTATTAAAATAGATATAAGATGTATTGTGAACATAATTTAGTAATAATAAAAAGCATTTAAAAATCAAAATCAAAAAGACGCCTGCAATTTGTTTGATTTAGTGTGTCTATAAATTCCAACAATTTTTCTGCAAAAATAATCCTTTGTTCAAAATGTACAGTATTTGTCCGGAAAATAAGGCGACTCCGATTTAAGACCCATTTTCTTAATGAGCTTTGTTGACATTAGAATATAAAGCGTTCAAATTTATAATATTATCATTATAAATGATAGCCCTGACCCACCCGACAAAATCAAATAAAAATATAATAGAAAAACACTAGAAATTTTTCTAAAATAAATACGACCAAAGTCCTTATAATAAGAAAAAAATGCTGTTTGATATTAAAAAAATACTTATTGAATATTAAAAAAATAATCCGCCCCCCCCCCCTCCTCTTTGCCTGTTTCTCTTCTCCATTCGTAAAATTAAATCATGGTAGCGTCACTGATAATTGGAATAGCACGGCGAGAGAGGTGATTACATAGATTAGCTCACATAGTAAGGCTTTAAATGTTAATAACATGTGATTGAATTATGTATACCCAAAATAGTGTAAAAGAACATACTGAAAGTTACAAGTGAGATGGGTAAATGATGGACCCATTTTAGTAAGAGCTTTGTGGAAAATTTCTTGGAAATGCTACTAAAACATAATGCGTATTCTTACTCGGAGGTAGTAAAATTTATATTTATGTTTTTTTTTAATGCTAAAATGTTTTGAATTGAATACATATTGTAAAAATTCAAGTTGAAATATTTTGAGGTGACAAATTCGAAACTTCGATTCGGACGTTCGAATACACTCGCGACAGACAGACAGATAAAAAGGCACTAAAAACGAAATAAATTGGCCTCCCTCAAAGGAGATCTATCTGGATTGCTCGTCCTTCGTATATACGAAACGAAAAGGAGGATAAAATAAAGTAAAATAAAAAAACCTCGTATAAGACAATGGCAATAAAGAAAAATCACTATCCGCTATAAAAAAGGAGAGAGAGAACACAAACGCAGCGGTGGACTACGTTTGTTTCCAAAGTTTGCCATTAAAGTACTACGGTCTACGGATTACGATAGACTTGGGGAGAATATCCATTTTTATATAACAAATATTCGGCATCGAATGGGTGCGGGGGATAAAATCGTATATACCGAGTGCGGTTTTGTCTCCAGAGATTTTTCCATAATACTTTATTTTTTTGGAAAACACACCACGATTGTTTACAATCAAAGAATTGCTACTTAAGTAAATTGATATAGATATTTCAAAATAATTTTTTCGCATTTACTTAAAAACAACAGTTTTCTTCATGATGTTAAAATTAAATGGTATATTTCTTCTAATGAATTAATTGATAGGTATAAAAATAATGCGTGGTACAAAATCTAAATGTGAACCATACAGTAGTTAATTGATTGATTAATTTGACATTCACGCATCAAATTGCCTTTTTTAATCAATTAGAATTTATAATTAAATTACGTAAATAATTTGACTATTTCGTTTACGTAGTAGAATTCAGAATTGCGGATTTTTTTCTTATTCATTAAAATTTAATCTAAAATTTGAGTAGGTACTTTTTAAGTTGATGAAAATACGAAAAATTAGGTTTGTTAGCGTGTTCACTTTTTGATTCGAAAAATAAATAAATCAATTTCGTATTTATGGTCAGTTTACACAAGAATTTGTCTGTTTTCTAATTGTGTACATGAATTGAAGATTTGTTCGGTACGAAAAGATAAAAATTGATAATTAAAATTTTAACGTCGTCTTCCATAAAAACAGCCCACGTAGACACGAAATACCAACGATGGGGTGCCTGGTGTTAAATTCTCACACCCACACACACCCGAGAGCCCAGCCGCAGACCACACAAACACGAAACTTATCGAATAATTACGAAATTCTCTCCCCATTCACGAAAACTGACTAATTTTCCAACCGGCAAATAGAACGTTCATATGTACACACATACCGTATAAATAAAACTGTGCTCTATACACCATTGTGGCCGGTTCAATACACACCGATTCGTATCGGGCAAATTAACAATTTCCTGTTATAATCTTAATTCGATTTGATTATAGTAGTGTTTCGATCTCGTTCGCGCATGCATACATTTCCACCCGCGCGAATCCCATAAATATAAATCTCGCACACCCACAGCGGGCCCTCTCAGACGACACTAAAACGTTCTAGGAAAATATAATAATGCCATACACAAAACAAACTCCTATTTCATCCTCTAATTGCGGCTCCTATGGTCTTCGACGGAATAAAGACGTGTGAATAGCTTTTAGCCTACGCGAATAGATTATATCGATTCGTTGAGAGAGAGTCAGAATTCTATGCGATATTTTGCGCGGTTGGGAACCGTAGTTGTAAACGAAAGATTACCTTATGATAACAAAATATTTATCATCTTTAATTCGAACCATGGATCAAAGAGTTATTTTTTCAACGAAACAACGTTATTGTGCAGGTTTTATTACAGTCTCGATGGCAAAAATAACGACACTGGTTGTTATATTTGACGTAATTCATTCTTGCTTCAAGTGAAGTCAGTAGTACTTTCGTGGAGAAAAACTAATGATGTGAAATATCTGAAGGATTTTATTTTTTTTTTAATTTACAAAGCTTTGAAATCGTCTTTTAGAAAATAAGAAATCATCGCTTTAATCAGTCACAATACAAACTGATTCTAGTTAAAAAATTGTTGGAGTAAATCGACAAATTTTCAAATGTTATAGTATAAATTGATATAAAGAAATCGAAAACATTGAAAAGCAGTGCGTGAAATATGAAAATAAATAGTTTGGATTATCCGTGCCACTCTCCCAATAATTTGCCTGGATAATCGAGTGTATGTTGTGTGTGTAGTTATAATGTGCGGTTAGTCGCGAATTTGATTATAGCTATTGAGCAAATTCGCGTGGACTCGGTCGAGTGTATGCATCATCGGGTCGATGTTGGATGTTGGTCGTTGAAAGCGAAACCGGTTGTCCGGTCATAATCGGACGTTATTTTCTGGGCGAATGTCTTAAAACAACAATTTTGATGTGATGTTCTCTACTGAGAACTGTCTATATTTCAAATTAATAGGCAGTGGAGGCTGTCAGCGGGTATATGTCGGGTGTCCGAAGCTCCTAAATCGAAGGGGCCCCAAATCGCCGATCAAATGTTTCGATATGGGCTTTAAAAATTTGCTTGCCTTTTATTATTTTTATTTGCTTTTTATTCTGTGGTTGAGAATTCAAAAACAAATTAATAACTGAATATACCCGTCCGTTGATTGTTCATTTTGTACAAATTTTAAATTAAAATATAAAATAGTATAACTACCCGTGTGAAATAATGCTAGTGAGGATATCTACCATCATCATTTATTTTTTTTTATTTTAAATTTAATGAAAAAAATGTATGTAAGACTTTATTTTTGAAATTGCAAAAGTTGTCGTAAAAAAATAAATTTCAATGATTTTGATGAAAAATAAACACAATGCTTATTGAAATAATTAGGCACTTATCCCTCCAAAGCATAAAGTCAAATAAAAGCTTAAAAAAGCTGAAATTAATTACCAAGTTGAGGCGAACGAAAGAATAACATGAGGTTGAAATAATTAGGTTCGCCGCTTATTTTGAGTACGTAGCATTGAGAATAAAAAATAGTATAGACATACATTTTTTCTCTCTTATTTTTATTTTAATATTGTCATTTTGAATGTATTTTGCTATTTCTCGTTTAATTTACAGATATATATAAATTGATAAAATATGTATAAATCAAAGCTCTTGGGTTTATCGGCTTTCCCGCTTCCCCCAAGTATGTTAAATAAATAAATAATACATATAAATGTATGAATGTATATGTTTTCAGTAAAAATTTAATTTTAAATTTGACTATTGTTATTAAATTATTTTATCTTATTCAATAAAAAATTCTATGGCAAAGATTAGAAAAGTTTAATTGAAGGTTCGTTGAAGAGATAAAAAACTAATTTTTAATTTTTAAAACCAACCAAAGCAAAATTAAACTTAAACTCACAAATTCTTTTCAAGAAAAAAATCTAGATTCCAATTGGAATTTATATTGGATCGGAATAAAAAGTGAATAAAAATCTTGAATATAAAACTATTTTTTTTCCATATAAAATATACATGATATTCACCACAAAATAAAATACCAGTGAAATAATAAAGAAAAACTGTTAGTAAAATCTCAAATATGTGGGCATGTGTGTATGTATGTACTATATACCTACATATGTAGAACAAAGCAAATTTACACACATAAATAGGTACCTTAAAAATAATATAAATAAAAAAATTTAACCGTACATTAGGTACACAAGAAGAAAGTGAAATTTTTACAAAAAATCTACATACATATGGGCATACACACTAGATAAGCAATAGGTTCGGTTTGTGAGGTAATTCTGAAAGTGGAGAGGACGGGGGACGGGGGGGGGGGGGAGTCGCGGGCGCTTTTAGTATTTCAATCTTGTTTCGTGCAATGTTTTAGCATTACAAATTCTCAATTCATGTTAAAATCATGTTTAAAATTATTCTTTATATATGTAGATATATGTACATACATATTGAAAGTAATTAGAATGTTCCCATTCAGGATTAGTAGTTAATTCTTGAATGACAAATTATTTGTAATAAAACGAATGATAATTATTTTTTGCTTCTTTTAGTTTTCCATCCAGTAAATTGTAAAATACATAACTTGTTGATATCGATTAGTTTTAGAAAAAAAGTTTTTCTACGTGTTTTTCACAGGGGTGTGCTCATGTACAATGCCCTCCCTGAATGCGTCAGGTCTTTTAAGACCGTGGATGCATTCTTGCGAGGTGCAAGGAGACACCTCTGTGAAGGACAGTGCATATAAATTAGAGTTAAGTAATTAAGAATGGATTTTTTAAATTAGCTAGATAAATAAATAAAAAAGGTATGAATTATTAATTTATATTATTAAGTTATTTTGCTGTAAGGAAATAATATGAATGTATGGGGGGAAGGGGGGGGGGGGGGCGTGCCTGAAATTCACGTTACGCCACTGACGAAAAGTGAAGGATTGCATCGTGTCGTTTGTACCGGGCTAGGATAAAAATCAAAAACTGTCGTATTTGGGGGGCTACCTAGTCACTAGTGGGAGAGGGGGGGTGATTTGGAACTTTTGATTTTTAACAACAACTGGTTTTAATTAAATTTTGATTAAGTTGATTTTTTAAATAATCAAAAAAATAAAGAAAATAGAATATATTATATCCTATGGTGGATATAAATAGCATATAAAAAATAATTTCTCTAGTGACATAATTGAGGAAGGGAGACGTCTAATACGTACATATGTTTGTATGGACAAGGCGTTGGGGTCCAGCCATAATTATCTCGCAGATAAAACCTGACTGAGGAGATATACAGTGAAATGTCAGATTTGACATATTTGGCCAAAAATCAATATATATCGTGTATTGCATTACATGAAGCTAGACGCCAAATTTGAAATTTATATATACATATGAGAGTTAAAACTATAAATATTTAAATATTAGAGATAACGAGAACCTATAGGGCAAATTTTATAAAATATAGAGTGAATTATAGGCGTTTAAACAATTAAAATCTGAAGGCGAAAAGGTTGAAGATACGTACGGTCATAATAAACGTCACCGTATCCGAGATTCTGGATATTTGTTACGCATTGTATACGATATTTTATCTCGAACGTAATGGCAGAAGATACATTTACGTATATTGATGACCAAAATGAGCAATATGGCAAAGTATGAAATCGATCGGATAAGAGATAAAAATGACCACTGACACGAAAGCCATGTGAAACGTAAAGGAGGTATGTAAAAATTGAAAAGTGTCAGAGTTGACGCGGAGGTAGAGTTGCGGGGTTACCTAGTCACTAGTGGGGGAGGGGGACGATCTTCGCTGGACATCGGCGTCGGCGCGAAAGGCGCGAAAGACGCTCGGGTGCCGAATCGTCGTCGTTGTCGCGTTGTTGTTGTTGTTGTTGTTGTTGTCGTCGTCGTCGTGTCGGATGGCGCTCGGAGAGTTGAGCGGTCGAAGTTGAGCAGAAGCACCACCAGCACCACCAGCACCACCAGCACCACGGACACCGACAACGACAGACGCCGAGGGGAAACGAAGAGAAACGAAGTGTGCGGGAGGGGCGCGGGTGGGGGGAACCGGGGCGAGGGGAAACCGAGAGTGCGAGAGCGGAAAAAGGTGGGGCGCTGGCGTGGGCTAGCTCCGCCCCACTCTTCCGATTGGACGAGCGGCCGAGGGGGGGTGCGGAGAGGGACGGGCCGTTGACGCTTGAGGTGTCGCTGTGACGCCTCGCCAGTCCGTCGGCCGCCGCCGGGGCCGCACCTGCCCGGCGCCACACACGACACGACGCGTTCACACCAACACGCCACACCACACCACACCACACCACAACACACCGCAACACACCGCAACACCCCTCGACACCCCCTGACACTTGCCGGACTGCGACACCCCTCGCTCGCACGCGCGCACACACAGTGTGTGTGATCAGTGTGTCGTGTTGTTTGGCTGGAAGTGTCTCGTGCCGTGCCGTTTCGCATGAGCCGTGATCACCAGGGAGAGTACGGCCACCGATGAGATTCGAGCAGGCCGAGGGCGTCTCGGCGGGCCGGGGCTCGATGGCGTACCACCCCTTCCTGCACCTGCCGCGGCCGTCCGACTTCTCGGTGTCGTCGCTGCTGGGGGGCGGAGCGCCCGCGGCCGGGGGCTTCGGCGCCGCCGCCCTCGCCGCCCTCTACCCCGGCGCCCTGCTGCCCAAACTGCCGCACTCGCACCAGCCGCCGCCCCACGCCTACGCCACTGCCGAGGACGTGGTGCTGGCCGTCGCCCACCACGGCCACCCCCTGCGCCCCCTGCGCCCTCTGCAACCCGAAGACGACGGCGTGCACGACGACCCCAAGGTGACTCTCGAGGGCAAGGACCTCTGGGAGAAGTTCCACAAACTGGGCACCGAAATGGTCATCACCAAGAGCGGCAGGTCAGTCTCCACAACTACACGAATCAACCCCCAAACACGTGCGCATCAAACTTTCGAGTATAGATCTGAGAAACGTCACCCTAATCAGTGTCGAAATACTATCAAACTGGAAATTTACAATCAATTGTGTATATTATTACATCCTACCTAATGTGTCGATAGAATATTATTTTACTATTAATTGATTTGAGCGTGTGTGTGTGTGTGTGTGAGTTTGAATTACACTGTAATTATTAAGCTGTAAATTTCCAATCGATTGTGTATATACATCTATATAATCTTCAGTGTGTCGATAGTTCTAAAGCTCGGAATATTATATTATTATTAATTGATTTGAGTGTGTGTGCATATTTTCGATATATCTATATATCCGGATAGTTTGAATTACACTGTAATTATCATTATCGGTTTATTTGAATTAAGCTGTAAATTTCCAATCGATTGTGTATGATATTGCCTGTATAATCTTCAGTGTGTCGATAGTTCCAAAGCTCGGAATATTATTAATTGATTTGCGCGTGTGTGTGCATATTTTTGATATATCTATATGTATATATCCGATAGTTTGAACGGTCGCACGATATGTGAAATGATTGCAAAATTTAATTATTTGTGTATTTGAATTATACTGTAAATTTCCAATCGATTGTGTATAGACATCTATATAATCTTCAGTGTGTCGATAATTTCAAAGCTCGGAATATTTTTGTTATTAATTGATTTGCGCGCGTGTGTGTGTGTGTGCATATTTTCGATATATATATCCGATAGTTTGAACGATCACACGATCTGTGAAATGATTGCAAAATTTAATTATTGTTGGGTGTATTTGAATTTGTCCAATTTTCCCGCGCGTGTATTGTAATCATTGTACAACATTGTTGTTTTCCGATTTGTTGTATTGTAGGATGACCGGAAACGTTTTGTAGCTTTTGTGTTCGTTCATAAATCGAATAATTGTCCTGTGTAATTTATTTTCGTCTGGACCGCAAACCGGGGTAAAATATCGTATTAAATTCAAACTTGTTTATTTTTATAGTTTTTATTGTGCAATTGCATTTAAAATTCTAATATATGAGTTAAATTAAATATTTAAATACGCGTTGTAAAATTGCTACGATGACATCGAAGATCTATACTCGAAAAATGTGCTAAATTTTATTCAAAACAATTTTTGTAATAAAAACCAATTTTAAATTGCACTCTTCTTCGCGTACGTTACCGGCGGCAAACTCGCCTCCGACTGTTGACGTGTTTAAATTAGTGTATGCTTGTGCAATGTGAAACAAACGAGCTTTCATTTTGAGAAATCTTATAAGAATCTGTCGAACGAAAAAAATTCAAACACTTTTTAGGAACGACGATTAAGTTAGTTAGTTTTTTATTTTTTATTATAAAGGTACATAAAACTATACTTAAAACAACATTTCAAACGATGTTGTTAAGTTAATGCTATGTAATCGATACGAATGTATTATCATCGAATGACTTAATTTTTTAATCTAAAATTAGAATCGATAATTTATTTTGTAACGTACAAGTATTTAAATATGAAAAAGCTTCGTTTGTTTTTCATTTCACTTTTATTTAATAATGTGTATTTGTTTTGATTTCTAATGTTTAATGATTACCTTTTAAAATTAAGTATTTTATTATAAATCAATAATATATACGTATATGTATATCATTCCGTAATGGATCAAATATGTGTTAATATATGTACGTGATTAATATTATTTCAAGTTCTCTAAACAATTTTTTTTTACTATTTAGATCTACATACATAAAGTGAACCGAATAAATAAATAAAGCGATTGCGAAAGTAAAATTGAATTGATTTTAAATTTCGTATTTGTCATAATTAATATTTACGTTTAATGTAAACAGTCGTTGTACGTTTTTTTTCGCAATGTGTAGTTAGGCTTAAAATAACGCGTTGCATTGTGATGCAAAACATGCATAAAACTGCACATGATTTAATGTTTACGACGGACGATATGCTCTCACGTTCATTTGAACTTAAATAAAATCACTTCTTGCAGACATTATAAATGGAATTAATATAAATCGAGATGATAATAATATTTTATTTATTAAATTACTCAATTATGGTGGAGAAAAAAAATCTAAATTTTCAACGGTGAAATCTGTAACGCGAAACTTCCCCATTAAACTTTATTATAGCGTACGAAATTACCTTAAAATTGTATTAAAAAATTAAAACGCAATGTGGGGTACAATTATGTTCGCATTATGTAGACAATCGTCATATAAAAAGTAATTATGTCGGCCGTTTATGACATCAAATTGCCGATTTTGTGTGTGTGCGCTATTTTTGTATTATAATTAAGTGGCTCGTATTTATTATACTATATGTATGTATGTACATACATATGTACTGTGTCGGAGAATCGTCAGGTTTGCCATTACTTTTCGGATAAAGTAAAACAAACACACCGCATAATTAAATATAATAAAAAAGTGTGTAAGTTGTGAGCGTAATGGCGGTCAACCTTCGGAGCGTTTAGAATTCTAGATTCTCGGTGATATTTCATATTATTTCAATAAAAGATTTTTTATATATATATGTATAATACGAATGGGGTCTAAATTTGGCTATTCGAGATCGTTACTTTTGATAAGTTAACCGAATATAATTCGTAAATTTAAACAGATATTTTTCGGCTCCACCTGTCGATGACCCTTTTTTAAGAATACCTTATTTGTTTAGACTAATGATAAAAAGGGCCACGTCCATAAAAAAGTAACTGCTTAGACATTATTGAAATATTTTTCCCATTTCCTATGTATTTTTATATTGAGGAAACTGTCAAATCGATGCGTGGTTATTATTATTTTTATTAATAAAATTCAATATGATGTGTGTGAATGGAAACAGTGTTGAGATCGTGTTTGAATAATGAATAGGAATAGTTGACGAGCGTTTTCATGAAATTTTAATTATCCAAAACTATACATTACCGAAGTAATCGACCGCTCTCTCGCTCGTTTATTTTACGCATTTCGGTTGGAAAATCAACGCGCCTTTCGGGTGGATTATATTATAATATTTCAACAACAATGTAACAGAGTACACGCGTATTATCGCATCGTAAAATTTTTACATTATCCCCTTTGTGTGTCCATGTAAAAATTATAGACGTGGCCAGTCGATGCGCTCTACCTTGTAATTAAACAGTGCTCACATTCACCATCATCATTAACACTTATTATCTATTCTCTCTCTGTCTCGGTTATTATTATTCTACCTATGCGATCAAAAAAAGAACACACAACAAACACTCTACGGTTATTAAAGATAATCTGATTTGTATGCGTATGTGTTCATAAAGTAAATGTATATCTATAAGTAATTTGTGCGGCGGTTGAGATTTGTTTCATAGATAAGTGTATTTTTCTCGGATAGAGATTTTTAAATTTTGTAACGTTAAATCCGCATTAATTTGCTAAAAGTGTTTTTAGATTACGCTTTCACACGTGTGCCTTTCGTTTTTATATTTTTGATTCATTCTTATTGTTTATAAATATTTTTATCGCTACAAAAGACTACCGAAGTGAACGCTAAAATGTTCTAAATGTACATATGTATATTTTCAATATGCTTATATCTACACAAAAAAAAAACAAAATGAAATATTTCTACATCAGTTATCAAAAAAGGAATTGAATGATTTAATGGCCGATTCTGTTTACTTGGTATAATTCTGTAAAAAGATTGCTGGATTTTTTATTTCAATTGTAATTTTAGAGTTAAGTAATTAAGTATGTATTTGTTTAAAAATAGAAGTTGTATTAAATTAGATAACAAGCTAAAATTATATAAATAAATTTGTAATAATTTTTTTGCGTAACTTATGTTTAACTTATCGGCTTGTATTTATTTTATTATTATTTCTTTTAATATTCACAAGCCCTTAAATATCTACATACATATGTATGTCTATAGTAAACATTAAATTTATTTTCTAAAAATAAGTAATTTGGAATTTGGAATATACATTATTTTTTACCGAATTAAATGTAGATACATAAGTGTGTTAACAGTATGTTAATTGCTTTTAAAATTAATTGTTTAAATTAAATGGTTAGGTATAGTTTTTATAGACTTTGTGTTAATATGAATATTTTTTTAAGCTTGTGTATGCTAATTTGTGCAATTGGTGAATTAATCTCTTGCCTGAACGCGCTACCGGAGTCGTTCGCCATTTTTTTTAATTTTCCACGAACCGCGAAAAACCGACGTCTCGACGCTTCACTTCAAACGATTTATGCGCGAATTTTCGCGCTAAACGTTCAAAATAAAGGCTAAATATACGACGAGAGAAATACGCGGAGCGATCGAGCGAGAACGAGAGATAGAGATGTACGCACATAAAAAAAATATGTAAAAAAAAGAAAGAAAAAAAAAACAGGAAAAAACTCAGAGATAAATAAAACGGAACGGTGGCTCCCCCGGAAAAGCGGGCTCGCTCAAAAGGAGCGAAACATCAAAGGGAAAATAATATGATGTTTGGAAAATTGCTACATTGAGTTGACGGTCGAGAAAACATCACCGGTTACTTTTGAATCATGACTAAATTGTTATAAAACACATTTTATTCTCGTATAAGTACATATGCGTGTTCAACGAACGACGATAGCGACAAATCCCTCATTCGCACAGTATTTATATATTTGTATGTATGTACATCTTCTCATTGCTTCTATTGAGAATTTGGCATCATATACATACATACATATATTCATACGTCTAATAAATTAACTCCACAGAAGTGTGGAATATTAACACGTCTCGTTAGCTTCGCAGGAAATTCCAAACAATAGCAAACGAGATTTATTTCCGAGAACGCGCACCATATAGCGGATATAATTTTATATTTTTTCCATTGAAGTAATAATTAAATTTAGCGTCAGGTCGCATCTTAATGAATGCAAGTAAAATGAAGATGTGCGATCGGAGAGCTCGTAAACCAGTGTAATCGTCTGCGTAAGCAGTCAATGCAACGAATGGCCAACAATTACTTGCAACGCTCCTCATTTTAAACAGCTCATATTTATGTTTATTATAAATCATCCTTGTGATAGGACGATCATTCAACATAAGGATTCATTCCGGTCGAAAGAAATTATTTATGCGAATTTTAAGTTGCCAGTATGTAATTCGTTTCGGCTTTGTATTAGTTTCAATCAACAAATGTAATATTTGTTGATTGAATCATTGAGTATAGTTAAATGTATATATTTTGTCTAGTTATGATACAAATGATCGATAAATGTTTGATCAGTTATTAATTACAACCGGTCGGTTAATATATTCGGATTTGGCCAGTTAATTTATAAGTTTGATCAGTGAGTACTTTTATTAAATTCATCAAAATATCTATTTTATAAAATTAAAAAACCACATTTGCATTTTCTGCTTTCATAATACATTTCTTTACACATACATACAGGCATTGGAATTTTATAAATTTTAGTAAAATTAGGAATTAAATATTGACTAATACATAGATATATAACTTACCACTTACTATTATAATTACTGATCGTTTATTATATTTAATGTAGTTAACAATCATTTGATTATTATGATAACTGACCAAAAGCATTTACAGTTAATTTTCAATCAAATACAAACCTATTTATATATTCAAAGCTCTTTCTATAATTGTAAAACCTTTTTACATTTTACATTTATTTGACTATCTTTGTTGTTAAAATTTGGATTATTTTAACGTCGAGTAATTTAATATTTGATTTGGCGAATTTTTGAAGCACATAATTGAAAAATTCACGTCAATTTAAAACGTGTCAAAAATATCAAACGGTCAAAAGTGAAAGCTCAATTTTTCAAGTAAAATCTCATGCATAATCAAAACGTCAATGGAGTTGATCAATCAAATTTAAGTTTGATTTGTAGAATTTAAATAAAATTCATAAGTTATTGAATGAAATGAAACTTTCACATTCAAAGTTTAATTCGAATGACGTACAACATGGTTTATATAATAATACTTTGTACTCGGGGAGATAAAAATTCAAAGAAAGATAACAAAGGCCACGATGCGCGACGCTTACTTATACATCGCTTAATAACAGATAAACAAATTAATTCGACATATCCGTTCCAACGTTAGCCCCTTAAGATATGACGCGTTAAAGTTGACCGTTCGTTGTGATGACGACATAGAGAGGGGTGGCGGCCATTTCGACACTCGGGAAAACCAGGAAAATATGCATGAATAGCCACGTTTTTCCTAAGATGGCGAGGCGTGAGGCTGTAACGAAAACGAGTGTGCGAAAGGGTGATAATTGTCGAAAGACAAAAGACTCTTTTCAGCCTCCGTATAGCTATGTATCTGGTTACATAGCTAGCTGTAACACGTCGATACTTCACGTGCTCGCTCCTAGCTAATGTGCCTAATCAGTGTGCGAAAATCTAGCGATTTTTATCTGACGTATGACTATTGTGAGTCTGAAAACAACGTCGTGAAAAATTCTGAAATTCTTCCACAAGTTCCGCGTGATATTTATATGCCTACGAATAATTTGCTCGATTGTTGTAATTGAGGGAAATCGTAACTAATTGTCGGATTGCACATATGAGAACATTGTTCGAATACATTTAATTAATTGTTCGTAAAATGTATGTGTTTTTCCCAAATGCAATAAAACCGTTTTTTTTTTATTTTGTAATTTTTATCGGAATTTTCAGCGTTGAAAATCTAGCGCTTAAGAGGTGTGTACTTTTTATGATAAATCTAAGCAATTTTAATTGAGTGCCATTCGTCAAAATTACAATTCGAAACGCTAATTAGAATATATTTATGAAACGTTATGAAACCATTCTATCATATGTATTTTTCTCGGTATTTTTAGTAATCAGATCTGTAGCATTTCGTATTGTTTAAAATATACTTAAATGTGTCGTTTAATATAGGCACAATGAGTAAGCTCTATCTATGCATAGTATCAACGGAATAAAATATATAATGGAACGTTTTTATGAAAATATGTAAATGGATTACACTATATTTTTTATATTGATCAATTATCATATCAATATTGTAAGTGCCTAATGAAAATACGCGATGCTACTTATATAATAGATTTATAATGAATGACTTCCTGCAACAAAAGCAATCAACATAAATTCTTTCGAATATTTTTAAATTGAAACGTCATACGAGATGATTGATATAAAAAAGGACACACATTATCGAATTGCGCCATACTCTTCAATTACGTCAAACGAACGCCACGACAAATTCATAAATTGACACGACGATAAAAAATACATATAAGAAAAAAGTATATTCTTCAACCCTCCAAAGTCCAACACTAATTAATTTAATGAACGATAAATCGAACCGGTCTGATTGTAAAGGGTTGAAAATCGACGATCGATACCCTCGTGCTGTATTGAGTCGTTAATACACCCCCCTCAAATGAGCACCAGTAAACATATTTCAATTAACCCCGTCGAAGTGGTATCCTAATGGTTTTACCTTCCTTTTTGTAGTGTGCTTAAACCTACATATTTGATTTTTTTTTAATTATTCAAAATTCGATGATCAATTGAGTGGAGAATTTGTAAAAATGTCAACGGTGTGAATTTTCCACCAACTTTTTCTGTTATATACAAGTAGATATGTACATATCAATGTATGTATGTATACAAGTATGTACATATTTATGTATATAGGAAATTTCGTAAAACAACGAATAAGATGGAGGATGAAACTTTTTATAAAATTTTCTTTTCTGTCTAAATTTTTATTGACTGCTTTTCTTGATAATCATTGAAACTGTCAATACGCATTAAATGTCATTATAGATAAATATTATTTTTAATTTTAAACTTAACGTTATATGTATATATATATATATATATATATATATATATATATGTATGTAGATGTTAGCATTATAAAAATAGTATGTTTATATATCTAGCTTATATCATTCTACGTTCAAAATTTATTATAAAAATAGATATAAGATTTTATAATAACTGATCATTACCTACATTTTTTGACAAAAAATCAAAACATAATACTTTTAAGAAGTTTAAAAATAAATAAATTAAATAATCTAATAGACATGTATATATTTTATTAATATTTTCAATATAAATCCATCTACAGATTATCAAAAATATTTCCAAATTAAGAATAGTTTATGTTCTCCTTTTAAATTTATCCCAATCCTATCGACCACTATTACTGTTACTTCGGACCAAATAATTAAATATTATGCATACATTTTCAAACAAGTTACTGTTCAGTATTAAAGAATAGCTTTATATGCACATAAATGTAAAAAAAAATTCACAGACAGATCATGTGATGTGATGTGATATACATATGTGTGTGACAGATGTTTTCTATGCGTGGCGTGATTTTTGTGCAGAAACTCGCGTTTCTCACGTACTTCTATCCTACATGTACGCCACTGACCTTGGGTCATCAATGCTTTTGTGGCCGGACAAAACACTTGCGTCTGTTGATGATGGCTCGATGACTGCGATGGCCCATATTTGACGACAATGGTGTCGACCACGCGATTGCGTGCCGATTCCAACACTGGATATATTCATCGGTTGATTGTCGCCATTGATCTCGAACGCGACAATCTAATTACACGCACGATATCGTTTTGTGGACGTGTCGATATGTCTATTGTGTGCTTTTTGATTGTCGAGGAAATTAAATCGCGTACTAGAGCGGGATAGTGGAATCCGATGATGCTAAACACGTGTGACGGTTGTTCAAAGTGATGATGTTCAAATTATATCATTTTTTTCAGATTTTTCTTTTTTTTAATTATTTTAATGAATAACAGCATTTTGTATAAGAAAAATATTCTTAGTTAAACATACATATGTAGATACTATTTTTTATCAATATTCTTAATATAATACTATTACATACATTCTGATTATTAATTTTACTTTAACTATTATGGCACACCACACGATAAAGTATAGAATAACTTTAAACCATTTATTAATAGTATAAAATGAATTCTGAATTCGAAAGGCTAGTGGTCCTTTGACCATTTAACTAATCTTACATACATATACAAAAAAAAAACAACTACAACTGTTTGTTTGTATACATATAATTGAATCATCTTCAAATTATGAATACTATATTTTTTTGGCAATTAAAGAACTGTTTGAATTATCTATATATTTTTTGAAATTAAACAACTGCTTTCATTAACATATTATCAAAGTATTTAATTTATTAAAGAAGGAAGACCGTTAACCTCAAATATGACATTGTGCATGCTTTTTTTAAAGGAACTTATTTAGGACATAGTATGATTTATCTTTTAATAGATCTTAAAATGATATCCAATTATATCTGCCTATATGTGTATACACATAGGTATAATTATGCAACACATAACATACATATATATAGATATGTATGTAGCTTTACAAAACTATTCAGCCTAGGAATGATTTTGATCTTTAATATTATGTTATGAATATTGTTTTGAATCTATTTTTAAGTCGGTAATGTAATGAAATTATTTTTTTAATTCATTATTTCGCTGAAAAGTACTTGCATATTAATATTGAAGTTTTTTTTTAACATTTGAGGAATAATTATGTTTAATATTCTTAGAACTGATTAAATTTTATGAAATTTCTCCAAAGGATAAAATAAATTAAGTTTATTTTAACGAAAAAAATGATGTCCGAAAAGAAACTGAAATGATTTGCAATCGAAAAATACTTTATTTGTTCTAGTAAAGAAGCCAAGATAAATGATTACACTACATCACAATAGATTTAAAATTGATTTTGTAAGCTCGAGCAACCGATCGGTTTATAACGCACAGCTCAAAACCAAATCGAAAAAAAAGTATATTAATGTGTTCCGTCTCATTAGAGAAATATCAATTAATTTTTCAAGACAGTAGAAAGTCCAAGCCGCTGATTAATAACACCCAACATACAAAACCTTGCATTAGATAAATAATCGATATCGATAATAATATAACAAATATCCGAATTGAAACGAAAATCGCGCTGATTTAGTCGTACACTTGCACACATCAATCACAACGGTTGTACAAATAAAATTGATACGCCTACTAATTGGAATTTGATTCAAATTCAACATCATCTCATACAGAACTTGGACGAGGACTGACGACCGGTTGTGCATGCGTTTGTATGCAGTTTGGCGTTCTATTGTGCATTGTGCGATGCAAATTTGGCGCGCTCGGCGGCCATCTTGTGCGCGTGCGACGGTTCTGGCAACATTCCCGCCAAATGCACTCCGACACGATGCACGCGCCCTGCATTCACAATATGCACCCCCTCGTGTGACTCCTCTCACCCTCTGTTTTCGCATTATCTGTGTTGCCAGCGTACGTGCAACACGTACCAAAGTATTAATTTGCAATTAACACTCCCCCATAGCACGTTCGCCCACTGTGTGCATACTTGCATACCTCTACTATGCAAGTGAATAAAATATCGATAATGATTATGTTTTAGCTTAGTTAGTTTTGTGTTCGAGCACTTTTTTATCAGTTGAATGTTGTGGGTTCGACCCTGATTTGAATCGAAAATTTACTTACTTAAAATTCAATGACATTCGCATCCACAAGATTTAATTGTTTTAAGCTAAGGAAGACTGAAGGTTCTTTTCATTGTTAACTGTCTTTTTGATTTTTATTTTCTACAAGTGCTTTACCCGTTATTTTTCAATGGGTGGTTTTGGAAAGGAATCTGTCTATACGTGATTTGAAATTAAACTTATAACTAGTAACTTTTGTATATTGTATTGTCAAAGAAATTGGATTTAATTCTAAAAATTTACCAATGTGCTCAAACGGATTATGAAAATAGAAACAAAACTGAATCAATTAAATTTAATTAAATTATGGATTAATCACCCCATAAAATTGTGGATTAATTTATTGGTTCAATCTGACAATAAATGTTCCATACAAAATAGGCACAATTGAAAATCTTAACCCACCCATTCAACTCATAGACCATTATATTATATCCGTTCCCGAAGCAAATTGAAATAAAAATCTACCCGACGACCACTTCACTACATATAAAATTGTGCAAATGGTAAATACGGTGAAATCTGCTATAGGTATTCGGAGTCTGTCTTGTTCGTTTTAAAAAGATATGTATATTTTTTCTGAAAGAATTTCAATGTCATAAGTATAGGTGTATGTATATCTACCTTTGCCGTCTCTGAATATACCCAACGCGAGTGGGGAAAGTAATTCATTCACCTGTGTAGGCATTTTCTTTCAGGCTTTTCAAGGAAACTGCCCTCACTTTTTTTTTCTCGCGGAGCGCATCAAACCGGGCTCCCTTTGAGGTATTTTCCGTCACCTGTAGTTAAAGTGAAGCGTCGAAGTCTCCGTTCTTTTGGGACACCTTGCACCGTCTTATGAAAATGCTTCGTAGGTACGTTACGTCGTCAGGGGTGATAAAACTGTCTGGAGTATTTATTTTAGGGTGAAATTTTAAGGAATCCATAAAATTGAGTGAATTATCTATGTACATATATAAAATTTTATATTTAATAGCTCTGAGTCATACATATGTATCTACGTATGAATATTTGTTTTGTTTATCCGCTCTACAAAGCTATAGCTTTTAACCTTCAAATTTGGTATGCTATCTCAAGTTACCTAGCTTAGAATTGGGCCGTAGATTACAAAGTTTCTTCAAACAGTTTAATTTCATATTTCTTTTACAATTACTTAAAATGTATCTGAAAAATTGTTGATGTTGTATTTATAATGAAGTATACAGCTCAACGTTTACAAGATATATGTAAAAATGCAGCAACACGTCGGCTACATGAACTTTATACATTTTCCTCACTATTAAGTGCATCGTTTAAAATCAACACGGTGTTCAGAAAAATTTAAAATTCAAAACGCGAATGATACTATTTCATAGCGTTAGCGTCCGAGGCACTAACCTCACCCAATGCGACTCTTACTCGAGTTGAATACATATTTTTCAGCTTAAAAATAAATATATGTTTGTATGATACGTACATCTAAATTTAACACCCCTGCTCTTCGAGGTGGCTTCGTGAAAGCCTACTTGGAAATTCAGCGAAGGAATATTCCCCTTTTTTACGCGGTTCGTGTAAAATTGCTCCTTTAGGTGACGCCTGTTTATTAAAAGGGGATGATAGCTTATTTGTCGCGTATTATATTTTTAATAAATTATTTTTGACACTAATATATTTTAAATCTGTTGAATAATATTCATATCTGAATTTCCGACCATTTATTAATACGATTAAAGCCAATTAGTTTTTTAAATTTTCATAATAATCTAAAAATAGATGTTACCCATAATGATTCTCCAAATAATTATGATGGGAAAGAATAGAATCTATGATCACCATACTCAAACGTATTTTTTGTTCTTTAAATAGTTTTTATACTACTTTTTCTTTTAGCTGTCTAACAATCTTATACTCAATTTTCAAACATGTTATTAATATTTATATGTAATTTCACCTTGTATTTTTTATTAAGTTGAAAAATTTACATTTATTTTAATATTGAGTCACACTTTTTAAATTGTGTCACGTCCAAATGAATATAAACATAATAATATATTAAGAAATGTAAATCATTAAGTACATGTTACACTATCCATTGTTAATTAGATTGATAAAGACATAGGAATTCTAATAGGAAAAATTTTATTCATGCATATCAATGAGCAAAAAACTAGTATGGAGTGTAGTTATATATATTTTTCAATACTCGATTAGTTGGCGCCTTAAATAGGCCATTGAATGAAATTTTCGTTATGATGTCGGATTTTAAAATAACTTATAGTATGTATCTTCCTTTTAAAAACGCTTGCGCTGTATCTCGGCGACACTCTTTTTACCTGATACAAATTCCCGTGGTGTCGCCGAACCAAAGACGATGACGTCGGCTCTCTGCGGTTCAACGATCAGACCCACCCCAACGTCGGGCCACCCCACACCCCATTCGCCACCCCCTGAAAAATGCTGCGAAACACCACCGAAAAGTCCCCAGACACCGGCTAGATATTTGGCGATGCGCACTTTCGCAAATTTCATTACATTACACACGTGTACGTGCGCGCATATTACATTCTAATATTCCTGAAAAAAGCTCAGTTATCACACGTAGGAATATCGCATATGAATATGGGGTGGTTCACCTTTTTTAAGGGGTCGGACCGACGCCCTCGGGAATTTTCGTATTTGGTATACGCATTGTGCAGTTCATGGGATAATTTACATGTTGCTAGCGGTAATGCGTTTAGTTTACTGCTACACATTACCCCCTTGGTTTTGTGATCAACCCCATGTTCGTTTCGACCCTGCGGGATGGATTTTAGAGCTGAAAATCGACCCAGCTGATTGGCCGCGCGGACAATGTGAATCCTTATGCGACAGGGGGAATGTTTCGTTGTTGTATTATAAATAATGTATGTAGTAATATAGGGATTTTCAATGTTAGTTTTGTAAAAAATTCGGCAATGTTATAGTGGTTTCAATTTTTCAAATTAAATGTGTAATATTTGTGTAGGACTTTCAATAAATTTTGTCCGTTTAAAGCTAATATTGCATAAGACTCTACTAATTATTATATTAATTTGCTTTGTAATGTGCATTTTTTATTAATTTCTTCATAAGTTTGATTAAATCAATGTATAGATTTTAATTCTGGAATTCTTTTGGTGTGAACTATTTTATATAGGAAGCGTTGCTTAAATTTTATTTATTCAGATACAGAGTAAATATTATAATTAGAGTTGAGCGTTAAGTAGAAATACAAATAGAATAAGTTAACAACGAAATATCAATTTTTATTCCATTTTAATTTTATGAGTATTCTTTTGAGGAGCCATTTTTAAATTAAAAGCTTTCATTTATTTTGTTAAATGATTAATTTGAATATTTAATAATCAATGATATACAATTATTATACACAAGTTGAATATTTTTCATTTTGATTTACTTAAAATATGAAATGAATTTAAAATTAAGAAAATAAATAAAAAAGCCTTGTAAAAGCATCATCAAATAGTACCTATACCAAATTTGATGATTTTAATTTGAAAACCGTAAATATTCATTCACATTCATGTTTAAATAGTAGGTAGTTTAAGTAGGTACTTTTATCTACAAAATCTTACTTACGAGTATATTAATTCAAAATTGCATATTTAAATACACCTAAAAAAGTGAGTTGTATTAAATTTATGTAAATTGGTTTTTTTTAGCCATAATTATAATATATAACACCCATAAAAAATTGAATGCCTCTGTTTCGTCCAAGTACCTTAATAGAACTAGGCGTGAGCTTTGGGAAATATGCTTAGGATACAGGGGGGGAAGGGAGTGTGACAATGTTCCATCATACGATATCACTTTATCTCGCACACACCCTAACATCACTACTCGGTTCGAACGATTTAATCTTTTAATGCATCCTCCGAATTAATTTTATTCAAACCACACGGCGCACACCCGAAAATGGAAAACGAGAGAGAGAGTTTTGTCGGAAGTTCCGAAAACATCCTCGAGATGGGAAATCCGTGTGAATAGGCATTCGTCGGTTTTTGGTAGCTCGTTACCCGGTATTAGTACGTGTGTGTGTTTGGTTTGTAGGGCAAACATTAAAGGTTCAACACCTGGCGGGGCTTTCTCAGGCTCTCGAGTTCGACGCCTAAGCTAATTCTGGCGCTCCTGTGCAAACACTAGGCGTTCGCGGTGTGACGGCCCTGTACTCTCTCTCTCTCTCTCTCCGTCTGTCTAACCAACCGAGTACGTGACACGGGCGCGATAAACGGCCAACTGATTCAATTTATGCCACTATATGGTTACGTATAATTATGCAGAGGTTTTCAAACTGTCTTCTGGGAAGTTTTCAGCTTTCGTGGTAGTGTGTCGGGGGTGCTGTGAACGTTGCTTGCCTTCTATTGCACCACTTATTATACGTATATACATAGAATATTCAATTGGTGATGTTGATATGTGTGTGTGTTTTATTTAATAATGAATTAATTCATCAATTTTATTGATAAATACTGAGATTGATCAATTAAAAACCAATTCATAACGTAAATTAAATCGATATCCAATGTGTTATTTAATGATGAAACTTATTATTTAATGTAATATGTTATTTGTAATCTTCAGAAGATTAACCACTGGAAAAGCACTGAGGAAACCTTTCTAAAAGATATATATTAATTAACTTTCAAATGCTCATAAATTATGTTCACAGTACATCTACATAATAGCTACTGACCCAGTGGTCATTATTTTTTTTACATATTATTTTTCTGGTAAGCATATACAGTATTATTTGATTTTAATGTAAGTATATCATATACATACATATACCTCGTTATAGGAAAATAAGCTCAAACATTATTTACAATGTTTATAATACATTTAATACACACTATTTTAACTGAAGGAATCAATGATTTAAAGTAAATAGTGATTTGGTAATCTTTGTTTGCGATCATTGCAATCTTTTTAATTATTGCGATCCAAAGTAGCATGTTTTGCATTGTGAGTTTTAATTATGTTTGACGAATCTAATGGAATATTAGCTATTTAGAATATATTTAATATTTTTTTATTCAACAATAACAAAAAGCTTCCTAGATTTAATTTTATTTGATGGTTTCATGCTGAGTAATTATTTTATTGCTTATTAATCTTGAGGAAAATTTTCGTGCAAATACACACAAACATACATACATTATATTATGATAATTTTTTTTCTTAATTGAATTTATTTTAAAATATGACACAAATAAAATAAAATAAAAATTATTGCGCAACTTCAAATTATCAATTTCAGCAATATTTTAATTAAGTTTTCCATTAATTTATTTAAATAACAATTATTATTAAAAAAAACCACTTGATTTGATTCCAAGAAGAGTTTTATCGGCTAACCAATTAATTAATTTCACAACTCAAAATCATAAGCCAGCAGTACGGCTCGGTGGTTGCGTTCATGTTTAGCACCGAGAGGTTACCCGGTTCAATCCTGTGTTAATCTTGTATTCTTCTGGTCAGACTTGGATATGTGTTTCCAAGTCGATCGTTTCCTATCAGAGTTTGCCAATTTATCTGATTTCATTGTTGAAACGGTTCCTCCATCAAATTGGCAAAAACCATCCTACCCTTTATGTCACCAATGACTGAATTTGATATATGTACAATATGTAAAAATGTACGTACAAGTCTAAATCCATAGATGTCACTATAGATTAATTAATTATTAATTTCGTGTACTTCAGCCTCTCGAAATACAGCGATTTATGTAATAAAAAATGCTACAATGTTTCTAATTAATTGTCTAGAAAGGCGCGTTGGGGTCTACTTAGACAATTAAGTTCTAAGTCAGGAGAAGCATTATACGTCGAGACTCTTATTGTATGTACAATGTGTAAAAAATATGTAAAAATATAAAATCCATACATGTCTCAATGGATTAATTAATTAATTAATTGTTATTTCGTGTTCTTCAGAAGCCTTTCGAAATACAGCGATTTATGTAATAAAAAATGCCGCAATGTTTGTAATTAATTGTCTAGGACTTATTCACATTGGAGCTTGATTTGATTTTTAAATGCTTTTTATTATACATCTTATATCTATTTTGATAGCTACTGATCTACTGATCATTTTCTATTTTACAATTTTAAATTAATTTTGTTAGTAATCATAGTATTATATTATTATAATGTTAATATGTACAGCGTAATAGGAAAAAGAGCTCTCAAAAACCTATAACATTGGAGTTTAACTGAAAGCGTATTGGGGTTTATGTACATGTGAGGATTTCATGGTATATATAGTATATGTAAAAATGAAAATAAAATATAATAACGTTTGAAAAACACTCCTTCATAGTATTGGCAAATTAATTGCATTATTTGCATCGAAATATTAAGCTAGCCGTACACACACCACACCACGTGTCGGAAGGAAGGTACATATGTACATAGATGCAATACGTACTAAAAAATCAACCGAATTCAAGACCGTTTTCGCGAGAGCGGACATTTTTGCGAATTCACATCGACAGGGGAAGTAGACAGGCTTTTTCGACTCGCCTATAGTCGGGTATACGTGCGCTCTAACACCACTGTATTTGCTCTGTCCCAGGAGCGGCACTCAGCATCCGACGCAGCTGCATACTAAACGCGGGGCAAACACGCCGACACACGATGAGATAGAATTACGATAACATACCATCACAATCCACTATTTAACTCTGTTTACCATCACATTAGCGGGGCGAGCCCGAACGCGTAACCAATTCATCATCGCCAGTCATCAATCGAGAACCCCACCGCAATATATCCAAAAAAATAAATAGATATATATTATTATAATAAATAAAAAAAATCATGCGAAAAATCGGGGTGCTAATTGAATCATTCTCGATTCGAGTCGTTCTGCATTGTGTCTAATGAGGGATTTTCCAGTTAAGGGTACAAAGACGTCGAGAGGCGGGTTTGGCGGGGATTTTCCCTCTCGCGAACGGGGTGGTTGGGTGGTGGTGGTTCGGGGAGTGGGAGGGGGTGTTTTCCCCTCGTTTTCCTCGTGGCCACGAATAATGCGCGGAGGAGTGTAAATTCCCTGTAAATCTGAGATGTTTCCCCGTATTATGTTGCGTACGCCGCTTGTGCGTAATTGAATCAATTATATAATATAACTAAGTATAGGTAACAAATGAGGGGGAGTTTGTTTTGGATCTGGTTAAAAATTTTTATATGTATAATAGAGTAAACCATACCAATTTATTTCTATCGAACATATCTGTTCGTCCTCGAATTAATTAAAAAAATATATAATGTTGAAAGTGAGGCAGAAATGCAACATCGTCATTGAAGGCTTAGTCGATAATATTACTATAACTAGTGTTGGACCCGTTGATTTCAACGGGTGGTTTCGAAAAGGAATTGAAACTCGAATAATAATACTTAGTATAGTTAGATTTGTGTAAGTACGGTCGGTATAGAATTTATGCTGGAGAGTTTAAGATTTTTATCATATTAATTTTGAATATAGAGTTGTGTGCAACGTATGCGTATGAGGGCTGCGCATATTTGCTCACACATATAATCCAAAAAATTTGTAACCATAAAAATATATCATATATCACAATTAATTGAAAAAAGTATATGACATTGTGTCGAATAAGTTCTGTTATTAAATTTTTTGTTCAAATTCAGTCTCAAATTTTTCTGCAGTACTTTTTATTCTTTGCAAAAACACTCTTGTTTCACAATTCAATTCTATTTTTGTATATGTGATATCAAAAATACAGAAATTTCGTCAAACTACGTATAATCTGACTGTGTGAAATAAATTGCCCAAACTTATTTATATACATAAATTGGTCTATTTATATCTTAATTGAGTATAATGACTCATTAAATACCATCTTAGGTAGCAATCTCTACGATCGATAAATTGGGAGGATCAATCAGTCTGTGGCTTTTAGCATTTACTGATTTTTATTTTTTCTGTAACCTTGAGAAGTTCAATAATATATGGGTTCATTCAATTAAGAATAAAATATTGATTAGATAATTAGAAGTACTAATTCACATTTATTTAAAAAGATCAACAAGAAGATTTGATTTGATCATACTATAAATTATATTAAATAAAGTAATATTATATATTGAATTCCATTTTATAAAATCGTTACACTTCTCTAACTTGTCTTGTATAATAATAATCCGGGTATAATGTAATCAATGAATTTTTAATATAATTTATACGAGCGTTTCTCAAATAGGTAGTCGGTCGATTGGTAGGGTGTTTAAATAAATTTCGTTTTTATTTTTATCTCGCTTGTAATCGGGTCGTGTTACTACGGGCCCCGTAGGCTTTTAAGTTGATATCGTGAGAATTGACTACCGGTATTTGAACCCGGAGCCACGAAATTAGAGACAACTTTTGTCTGTCCGTCTCTTGCAGTGTTCATCTTGCCCTGCTCGAAACAAAAAGTTGGCCGAGTTATCTTGACGCCAGGCATTCGGTCGAAAGGGATCTATTACGTCAGGGGTCGCAAACACCTACCATCGTATTCATATAACTAATATTACCTGTTATACATATACTAGACTGCGATGGAAAGCGAATAAATGGTGAAAGCGTGCGATCCGTTCATTAGGTTTGACTAATCACTGAAAGGGCTAACTGACTTATTGTTACATTATGTTTAGGATTGTCTCTTCAATTAGCAATTGTCTTACATAAACGATTGAGTCAACTGCTGATTTTCTCTTCGAAAAATTCTGTTATGTATTAAAATTAAGTCAATTATGTTTCGGTATAGAAGTAATTATTATACTTTCATGCAGTTGGCGTTTTATTTAAGTTTAGACCATCTATTGTGATCTTTCAGACAGTTATTAAATATTTGACCGGATGTATTATATTTTATAGACAGTTAACCGCTAAGTAGTTGCTTGTAAGTGGACTTAAATATATACATATGTATATTCCTGAAGATTTATTTATTATAAATAAGTACAAACCTAATTGCTTAATTATAACACGGATACATATGAGGTCAAAAATAGTCACAATCAGTTTAGTATTTTTCACAAACAATCATTCATACATATATTTATATTTTGAATCCAGAAAAAGCACTAAGTCTAAAAAAATCGGCTGTTCATAAATATATTTTAATATTTATGAAGAAATATTATCAAAAAACATAAATAACAGGCCTTTCTCATGAGCTACTATTGTATAAAATCATACTTAAAAATTTGAATTGGTTGCCAAAGAACATTTAGCTATAATTTGACTGTTAAAACGACGTTTACTATAAAAAATTTGGTAATTATTCATAAATTTTGATATATCTAAAAATTCATTATTAAGTGCATTGTTGCTTAAAAAAAGCTAACTAACACTATCAAATTTAGATGTATTTTGAATCAAATTAAATTTAGCACATCACAGATATAGCCTAGAAATCCAGTAGGTTCGTCGAATGTACTAATTTCATATTGATTATATGTATATATCTATATGTAATATGGAATCAACATCAACAGACAAATACAACTATGTGCATACACATTTTTTCAATATAATTATATTATTTACAAATCCTTCGTATACATATGTACATATGTATGCGTACGAATCTGGATATATGTATACATAAGTTGATATTCGTTTGCGGGCGCCGCGGGCTCGTGACACCTGCATTACAGGTATAACAAACAGGTTGATAGGGCCAAAGATAAGGAGATACGGGGGATACCTTTACAATGTTAACATCGTGAAACATGGCGCTTGTCAATGTTAGACCATCGATTTAGTCAAATGCCCCGTTTGTTGTATTTGAAAGGCCTCGTTTTTGTTTGTCGCCGACCTGCCGACCGACCGATCGGGGAAAAAAAGCTCACCGCCGGCAATGGGTTAAGCACGCATAAATAGGTATTGTATATAAAACGACACATGTTAAGTTAATTAATTAGCGGTTGGACATAATTGCATTGTGCGGCGCGTCCGTCGATAATTAGCGATTCAAATGCATTACCTATGCATCGCACTGCTGTAGGTATTGTACAAGGTGCACTTCGCCAGTGTATATGGATACTTTCAGGATAATGTGCGATGTGTAGATATGAATTTACACCTGTCGTTCACCTGGTCAATTCTCGGTATCGATCGGAAGTTATGTATGTGAAAGATTCAAGCTCAATTTTGGATCAAGTTTGAACTAGAGACTTGAATGCACTACTTTAAATCGAACTTGATATAAACGTATACATATTTTAACCTTCCGGAAAATTAAGTTGATTCATTGAAATAAGAATGGAATTCTTAGAAAGAAGTATTACAATGTAAGAATTATTTACCCATTGCAATAATTTACGTACGTAACAAGGTATTCAGACGTTTTTATCTCGTTTAATTACAACAAGTAGCATTTTAGCACGCATTTTACCATATTCAGTTAAACTTCGGTTTAATTGTGTAGCTCAAACTTAAATGGAACTATTTTTTAGTGATCTCTCTGTAATAATGAACATGTTATTTTCATAACTCGAGTAAAAACAAAAAACTCCAATACATCAATTTGTTGATCAGATCTGTCGAAAAATTGTTGATCAAAACATCTTGCTTTTGAAATGGGAAACTTATACATGTAAGCCATGCATCCCGGTCTAATTAAAAAAGTGGAGTACACACATTTTATATCAGCTACATTGATAGTTTTAAGCTTTTATGTTGTATATCTTTGGAATGGGTTCTTTAGAATTTCCTACAACTCTAGGTTCAAAGCCTTATCTGAAACGATTCCACTCGATAGTCAGTATTAATTGCCAATATAAAGCTTCTCCCGGCTTTACAATCTCCGCACGCCACTGTAAAAGGTCGCCGTGCACCAGTTCTGACCTATCTGGTCAAGTCGAGACTGTGACAACGCGCCCAGACACATTTCTTTGACATGTGAGATGAGTTTCACCGCAAGCTTAGATAGTGTTCATTTTCTAAATATATATAATATATATATGTATGTATAGGCGTGTATGAAAATACGTGCGAGGAGACACTATGATAAATATTTGTGAGGGTCCAAAGAACAGACAGACGGACGACAATGCCCTATTAGTCTGTTCGGCTCTCGGGCCGTGTTGTGCAGTAAAAAAATGCATAAGTAAAACTTACACATACCTGTATAATATAATATAAATTATTGTTTTACGTGTATGGATTTTTTTCGTCTTGTTTTAAAGGCCTTGTTAGGAAGGTGGTTAGCTGTTTATAAGCTTTTTTTTCACGTGTCCCGCGTTTCGCACGGTCGGCACGTGGAAACGACGCTTTATTCACGATGTTTTTTTAATCAAATTTCAGTTAATTTTATTGTTTTTTTGTATGAAATATGATACAAATTCAATATTACAAGTGTACACATTAGCCTGTTATATCATATTGTATGTACATATAAGGTAAGTGACCCAGTCACATTTTGGAAGACATATTTCGTCAGAGAATATTAATTGTTTGGAAAATTTTATAGCAATTTGTTAAAGGAAACACAATAAAAATGTATTGTTTATCTTCGTGGCTAAAATCTGTACCATTTTCAGAACATTTTTTCTGGAAATTTTTACGCTTCAAATGCCGATTAATCTCACTAGCGCCCTATTCATTACAGTCTAGTTTCAAAATTAAGCCCAAGAACTGAAGCATTTATATTTAAAATAATTTAAAATTAAAAAGAGCTATGTACACGCATACCTTAGTATTTATTATAATTCATTTCTATAATGTAAATTTGCCCAAATTCCGTCCGATATCTTCCGTTGGTTTGCTTGATTATAATAAAACATCTAGCCGATGTGTATTAGGGACCGTTTAGGAATACGATATCGGTTTTAAATTTCGAATTTCATTATAAAAAAGTTGAAATAATTTTTTTATTAAAATTTATGTACTTACGCGCCGCCCTTTGGGCATTTCGGACAACCTGCTGGGCCACCAGGCGCCACCAAAAATATTCCAAAAATTGTCTAGCGGCGGCCGGTAGCCAGCCTCACTGATATACCTTCGAAAAGGAGACGAAAAATGCATTTCGAATGCATCGAAGCGAGCTGGAGATAAATACAAAGAAAAATAATAGCCTTTCTTCGGACTCTTCGAAAATTATTCCATATAATAAATACATATACACATATATATTATACGGACGAAAAAATCAATTCGACTCCCGACTGTTTATACAACGCATAATTCTCACTAAATTTGTGCACATTTTTAATATGAATTTTAAATCAATTAAAATATGTTTTCGTTAACGAGCCAATACATACTACATACGAGAAAGCGGTTTGTATTATTTTTTCTTCAGTTTTATAATTAAATTTCCGCAAATTTTGCATACGGGCAGATATTCGATAATTTAGGCACAGCCTTAACACTTATCTCGCCGCATCTTTCGCGTTAAAATATGACGATTTTCTCATCTTAACGATCGTCTTAGAAATGTTAATACGCTCGGCTCTAGCTGGGGGACAAAGTGAAAATTTTGACGCCCGCTACAAGAACGCTCGTATAATTTCCAAATTAAAATACCGGTTTTAATGTATCCGATTTTTAACATTTTTTTTTGACTGTCCGCGAGCCGCAATATTAAAAACACGAAAAGCGTAAAATAAATAACATAATAAAGGATATAGGGTATTTTAAGAACGCATAAAAATACACGAATTACTAATTAAACGTCGCCTGTCACATCGACGAGGCGCGTCATAAATGAAAATTAGACAACTAACGCTGCACGTATGTATAATATAATATATGATATTACGTGTGTCCATATTTTTCATGAGAATATGGGACAAGATTTGATTGGTTTTTTCGTAATTAAATAAATGGATCAAAGTGTGCCGCCGACTCGAGCTCGTGCGACTCACAATCGGATTTTACATGGCGAAATTAAAAAGATAAAAAAACTCGAATCATTAATTAATTGTTCGCATATGCATATTCAAAGTGTCGCAGTGTATATATGCATATATGAGATTTGCAAATTAGGTGAAATAAGTCGTCAAACATAAACATAAATAAGTAAACACGCACACCTACCTGTTAAAATGAGTCGTATGACAATATTTTGAAGTTGATGATAAAGACCTCGAATTCCGCACATTCCCATTAGGCTAGGAATTCCGAATGATTTTTTCAAAGTCGTTTTTGTCGGGACGTCTCAATTGAGATGTGCTTAATTACCGACCGCTAATTTCGTTCTCAATAATGCGGTTTTGGTATTTGAATTTTTCACAAGTACATACGTACATAGTTTGCTCATTATAGTCGACGTGCTTGTACTATGTATTTTTGGATTTGTCATTAGTGTGAAACCTTGGCGCACTTATTTCTGAAGCACTCTCATCCTAAGCAAACTCGTGACGATACGGATTTGGTCTTTTCCGTGAATACACAATAGTTTTATGTCGAAAAAACGCTTCATCAAGCTGAGTTCACACCATTGAATTATTTTAGATTTTATTTAGAGATTTATTACTATTTTTTAATATTGAAATGAAAATTCATATTAGGGAATCAACATCATATTTATATAAAAGTGCTTCTGAATCATTTTAAATTCATAAAAAAAAGTTTTACACATTATGATCTATCAAACATATATTTGTATTTACATATGTACATATTACCACATTGCCTGATGAAAAAGAATTTCGATCAATATGTTTAGCCAGTATGGATAGGAAAATTGGACATTGAACGCCAAGTTGCAACATAAAGTAAAATGCGCTCAAAGAAGTGTGGAACGTTGTGTGCTTGGCATAACGAGGAACGATAGGAAACGGAATACGTGGGTAAGATGTATGACAAGGGTTGTGGATATAGTGGATAGAGTGAAGAGATTGAAATGGCAATGCGCGGGCCACGTGGCTTGAAAAATGGACAAAAGGTGGATAAAAAAAGTTCTAGAATGATACCCGAGAGAATGCAAAATGATAAAAGGAAGACTGCAGGGAAGATGGGTAGACGAAATTAGGAAAATGGGTGGTGTGAGAAGGATGAGAGTTGCTCAAAACAGAAACGAGTGGAAGCGTTTTGAAGAGGCCTTCATCCAGCAGTGGATGGCGATTGGCTGTAGATGATGATTGCAATCCACTCTAAAATGCTGATATTTGAAAATTGAAATCATACATTGAAATATGCAATATGAAATATATATTAACATTTTCCTACAAAACTGTTAAAATAATCTTAATCTTCTTTTTTGGCACTTTTGTTGAGAATATTTGATTAAATAATAAAACAAATTTGTATGTATGAATATACAAGTATTAAAGAAATCATAAGTCAACTATTCAAATTATCTCTCTGTTTTTGATGATCGAAAGGTTGAATTTTTACTCATTGAGGATAAATTTATACAAAAATATTTTCGCCATGCTTGAACAATTTTTTAATTATCAAAATATAATAAATAATATTTAAAAAATCATCAAATGAAGAAGTAGTACTTATTCATCAATTGGATAAGCATCGTATCGATAAAATGAAGCAATTAATTAATTAATTCACTTTTTAATATAAAATATTAGATATGTACACATAATTGTTCATGCGTGTTTATTTTTTAACACCACACATGTACATGAATATATCAAACATCAATTACAATTCCAATTCGATCACAATATCAGATATGTACATAGGTATAAACGAAACAACAGCGTTTAGCATGTTAGGTACATTTTTATCATTCGATTTTTAATTTTTCCGACTTCACATACATATTTATGTTATATTATGAATATAATAAGCATTGTGCGAATATTATCACACGTACAAACCGCTCTCGCATTAATTTATTCAAATCTTATGCTGAATAGAACGGCACTAATCGACTACCGGAATATTTTCCACACACACACACACTCTTATACTTGCATACGATCGATTTGCATAAAATATCACCTGAAATTACCTCGTACACATGTTCGGATAACACCTGCTCGGCGCGTTTACTCGGACGCGCACGATTTTCCGTACGATTAGATCCGATTTCCACCATTTTCGTGCGTGCGAATTTCTCTATTATTCATTCGCACCATTTGCGGGTCGCACACGAGTGACGTCACGGCCGAATTAATTCATAAAGTCGACGGATCCATCGTAAACGTAATTTTTTTAATGGCCCTTCGTGGCCCCGTAATCAAATAAATAACACACACCGGCCAACACGAGCGGGTCCATCCTCTCACGGACTTCACAGAAGCGGATTCTGAACTGAGGATGATTTTGTGAGGCTTTTTATTTTCCGATTGGGATCAGTCTAATCTGGTTTGTTTTCGAATAGAGCGAAAATTCCGCTACGTTCGGCTGGAAAGCATGGATGATGATATTTATTTTAATCCTTAGGTGTAATTTTTAATATAAACTTACGTATTATTAACGCAAATATAAAATTTCAAAATATATCATCTTTAAACCAACATTTTAGACGTTATATTTGAAAGTGGTTGAAGTCAATTTTCAGTTCCAAAAACACTATTTCTGTTTGATTTCATTCACAAATTACTATCACTTATTTTAATTTGATTTGTCCAGAACCTTAGAAAAGCAGAATAAAAGTATTGCAAGCTATTGTAAATAACAAATCATTATATTTAATATTTTGCGAGATATTTCCCAAAATGAGGAAAAGTGGACATGATCATTTTCCTGTATGTTTGCTGCTATTGAAAATAATTTTATATATATTTTTTAAAGACAGGTATATTTTCATATTCTCTAATTATATACGAATTTTTAAAAAACTTGACCTCAAAGTACGCTATATATCTACATATTTTTTGACAAAAATAAAAAATTCAAATAAAATACTTTATTTGTAAATTATTTTTATAAAAAATAAATAAGATGATCAAACAGCCATGTATTTTCATGATATAATTCCACAAAGAGATTTCTTAAATGTATTCTGATATAAGAAAATCTCTTTCATGAACATTACCCTTAAGCTTTCGGCAACTACAAAGTACTAATAGTACTTACTTTTCATACAAAACAAAAATTCGTTTCTTCATTATAAAATTTTAAACCATTCTACTGATTTAAACAAAATTTTGCACAAAAGCCTTTTGATACTTTTATAATAACACCAGATACCTCTGAGAGAAGCCGGGAACTTTACTTATCATATAATAAAATTGATATAACTTTCCAACAGCTTAACGACGCCAGAAGCACAGTTCATTTACAAACATTTCACATCCATATAAATAGTACAGATACAAATTATGTATATAAGTACTTTTCAAATTATATACATATATAAAAACTAAGGAAAGAAAATTTCAACATTTATTCATTCATTTATAGTTTTGGACCATTGTGGCATTACAGGAAGAACCTAATGTGCCACAATGGCCTCCATTAGAAAATAGGAGAAATCATAATAATAATAGTAATAATTCATAGATTAAAAAGAAACATCTCCAATCCGGTGTATGTAATTATTTATTTATTTTTACCCCATTATTTATTATGTAACCCCAATGCGCCTTCCTGGCCAATTACAAATATTGCAGCATTTTTTTAGTATACAAGTCGCTGAATTACGAGACACTGAAAAACTCGCAATTTAACGAGACATCTATGAATTGTACACAAATTTTATTGTAAATTAATCAATCTTATATAGTGGTGACATAGTAGGTAGGAAGGATATTTTGCCAATTTTACCGGGAACCGTTTCAACAATGAAATCAGAGAAAATTGGCAAACTCTGATAGAAAACGATCGACCTGGAGTCACAAATATCCAGGTCTGACCAGCAGCACTACAGATATACTCTTTTCAATCGAGGTCAGCTCATGGGATCGAACCGGGTGCCTCTCGACGCTAAGTATAAGCTATTCTGCTGGCTTATAGATGTTAATTCTTTACATACAATTTCACAGTAATTGAATATTTTGCACAGGTATTGATTTTAAAATCTCACAGATGGATTTCGTTTGAAAGGCGTCGCGTCGGTGTGAAGGAGAGTCGTCGAGCGATAATCTGTGAAATCGTTAAAAATTCATTAAAAATTTCAACACGCTCGTGCGAGTTTCGCAATTGCGCGCTACCCCGGCGAAATGGCAAAATAATTGCGTTCAAAGCCTCCGATCGAATTTATGCAAAGCATTTCTGGTGTCTTGTCTTGTCCGGGTAGGTGGGTAATTGTTATTAACCGATTCGGGCCTGATTGCGAGGGGCCCCGGTTGCGGTACGGGACCTCCCGTAATATAGACGTTAATGCTGAGCCCGGTAATATTCCCCGCGTAAGTGGACCCCGACCCAACAAATTATCCCCCCTGACTGGTCCCCGTAATCGGCCCCTCGACAGGCGCCCACAACCGTTTCTTCGTTCCAATTTTTACTTTGTTTCATTTTATTATTACACTGTGTGTACTCATGCTCCAGCTCTGGCCCTGCCCTGCCCACTGTTTATTCATGCAGAAATGTGCATACTCGTTTATGAATATTCACAACGTATTGAAATTACATTTTGTATTACACGTATGTAAAAATATGTATCACCTACTTAAATAAGTAGTACATATTACGAAAAAAATTCAGACGGGTGGGTCGTTTCCTGTAATAATTTTACGCTTTTATCAGATTGGCAACGCCTATGTTGATATTTATGTATGTATTTACTTTCAATTCCATTTTAAGCATCCAAAATGTTGCTATTCTTGTTTTTTTTATACTTACTGTTGAACGAACTATTTTTGTACAGACCTCAATTTTATTTTATTTAATACAAGCTGAACCCGGCATGTGTTGCAATGCCACAATAATGAGTTAAAGTCCTGGTAATCTGACTTATCTAGCGTTTAACAGTGGAAAAATGCAGGCAGCGAACACATTTGAAACTATTCAATTGTTTGTTTATTTTACTCTAACAACGCAGGTCCCGATGCGAAAACATTTGAAATTATTGCATTGCAATGCCACTCATTCCTGTTTTTCCCGTTTCCGTTCCCGTTTTTGAGCAATTTCTTTTTCACAGTAAGCTTTCAGGACATGCATACAACAAATGCTGAAAGTTTCATCGTAATCGGTTGAGTGGAATAGGAGCCTATTCGAGACAGACAGACATTCAATTATATATATATATATATATATATATATATATATATATATATATATATATATATATATATATATATATATATATATATATATATATATATATATATATATATATATATATATATATATATATATATAGATTTTTAAAATTTTTTAAAATTCTATCCTTTCCTGGCCTAGAAAATTTGTTAAAATATATGTTGACTGTGAAAATATTTAAATGACCAAATTTTAGTAAAAATTGAATCATTTTATCATGCGACTCAAGAAAAATAAGTGATATACGAAGTAGTATGTATTACATGGTAATTTTATGAAGGCTGTAACTAATGGACCTGATATTTTGGATACAGAATGCTAAGGTTGAAAAAATTTTCATCATTACCAAATTTAATAATGTCCTTAGCCTTCTTTATCGAAATAAATTCGGAATTTCAGATATTTTATTTGTAACAAAAAATGTATAGTAAAATAGTTACTAAGACATTCAATTAAATGAAAAAGATAAATGAAAAGAAGTTCACGAATTGGAGAATGAAATACGTTTTATAAAGCTCTAAAGGTGGTAAGGATTAAAAATTGGGGTCAATGTTATTAAATGAAGAGAATTATCTGTAGGAGAGTGTTAGGGAAGAGTTGGTTATGAAGGATTAACGAAGAGATCTGATGGGATTATGAAATAGGATCTTGTTTGAGTAACAATTTATTTTCCATCGGTAGATGAGCATAAATGCGACGCTATAAATGCTATAAAACGATATTCAAGTGTGGCGAATTATGTCGTTAATAGTCTATTTGTATTAAGTGGTTTTGGCTTATTAATAATTCATTAATGGTATTTATTCGGCTGTGAATTGTTAGGTTAAGTTGATTTTTTTATGCCAAGTTCTGATGTAATTATATAATAGTACGTTGACTTAATCATTTCGGTTTTTTCTTTGCGCAATTTGATGCACATGTAGTAATTTTGCAACTAATATGATAATGTTACTCACCACTGTTGGTGCAGAAAGAGCGTTCAAAATACAAGGAAAATGACTTGATATTGTGAATTAAGGCTAACGTTTTTCCTTTAATGTGATTTTAGATATAAATAAATTTATTTAATTTGAAACTTTAGATTGAATCAATAACAATATGCATAGTCCTCAATATGTTTAAATAAGTAAATTGTCTTTTTGATTTTCCAATATTTTGATGAAATGGAATTGATATATAATTTTTTATTTTTATTCTACATACACGACACTTTCACTAAAAAAGTTGTACTTCTACAAAATGATTTCATATAAAATGTTGTATTTAAAAAATAAGATAAAATTTAAACTGCAAGTACTGAATGAGCCTCAAGCTCTCAATATGAAAGAGATTGATGCAAAAACACACACAACACCAAAACCTTCAACCAACCCTTCAATTATAATACGCTCGGTGTACCTTCACTTTTGAATTATTATATACAAACACACATTATACATATAGCTAACGACATGATGACGGGTTATTGCGGAATTATCACGTTAGCACCCCCCACGTGCAAGAGTCGTGTTCGACGAGCGCCACACGTGCTATTTTCGCGTCACATTTTGCCGGATTACCGGCAATTATATAGCACACATTCTTAACAATATACGGGCTCGCATACTATGTATATTTTTTTGCATCCCATTATGCATAGGTGTGTGTGTGTGGGTTTTGTTTTTTGCTTGCCAATTTATCGACATATTTTAGGTCGTGTATGTATAACTCATGACCGCCCCGGGGCGAACGGATAACTGCGAGAGGTATGGTTACCAGTCATCATCATCATCACCTGCTTTACCTGCTCATCCCCCGTATTTATACAGGTGGAGTGGACCAAAATGCTATTAAAACAACGGGAAACGTGTCTGCTCGCCCGCACACGCACGCAACTGTCCGTATCTCAGGTTGTTTTTGTTTTTTCGCGCGCGTCACGAATTTTTGCGATTTTTTGCGATGCCTAAGTAAATATGTTTTGTCCGGTGTGTAATTCGATTGGTCACGTCTTACCGATTATTGTTGGAAATTATGCAAAGAGGCAGGAAGGCGACGACACCTCTTTATTGCGCACTATCGATCATCGAACGAATGGTTGTTGATGTGTAACGCTCCGAGCGTTAACACATTGCTGCCCGGACCAGGTCGAAAATGCGTCTAAGTAGGTGAATTACGTCGGTGTAATTCGCCGGAGATTTGGCCGGAAATTTAATCGAGTGTAAGTATAGTAATTTTCGGTTTGGGCTGAAACTGTCTTGGACGCAGTCGTATTGAGTAATTTCGTGATTAAATTGACATTATGAAACTTTTCTATTGACTTTTTTTACCAACAAAAAAACATTTCGTAATATTTTAGGTTTCATTTCATTTTTGTATATTTAAATCTGTCAGCTTTGTATACATTTAAATAATAATTTATTTCAGTGCAGTTATAATACATACATATGTAGGCTATTCCTAAGTATACAGTACAAATTAGTAAAAGTAATATCACATTGCAATATGCCAATTTATGCAGAGTTGTTTCAAAAATTAAATCAAATAATTTGGCAAACTCTGATAAGAAACGATCGATTCAAACCTGACCAGCACAGTAGGTACAAAAAAAAAATGCTTCAAATCATCAATGATTTTTTCAATCGAACTCAGTTGAGAGTATTATACACTACTTACTGAGTTATCTCTTCTTATTAGATACTATTAAAATAATTAAAATTCAATCAATATGCAATGAGATGAAATTAAATGATTTGTATGTATCATTTGATGTCATAAATTTATCATATTTTGCATCTAATTCTATGCTATAACTCGTTCCTTTATACATTCTAAGATTTGATAGTATGTATATTTAAATATATTTTTTATTTAATAGTTGAATAATTGAAATATAATCAAATATGAAAGCAAAGGACATACATACATACTCGCAATGTGTGCATGTATCATTTTGTGTCAAATCATATCATATTTTGTATCTAGATAAATGTTGTTTCAACTCGTATGTAATTACATTGAAGATAGATCTGCTAGAATTTATTAATACTTTGACATTTAATTAATATACATAGAAATAATTCAAATGCAATCAATATACCTCAAGATGAAAGCATAAGATATATGTATGTGCATTTGACGTCAATTTTGATGAATTTATAAGCAACGTTCAATATTTATGCAAAATCACGTACTTTGTTGCTTGGTAATCGATACTGAGATGATTTAAACGCAATCCATATATTATAGAAAGATTCTGCATGAAAATTTGATATTGTAATAAAACAATCTCGATAGACTTAGTATGCAGATATTGCGAGCGCGTCTGCTTAACGAACCGTTTACGCCAAACACGTCGGTGTAAACGCGCCATTAGATACGTGTCTTCGTAGATATGCATCTCGATATTTTTAAAATTCAATCGCGCAATATATTTCGACGATTATAATGACCGGTTATCGATATCGCCGCTTACGCGTACGGGGAGAGAATTCATCGCCTCGTTTTGTGTAGTGGAATACTTACGAATTTAAAGATATTGATATCGATGATAGCACCATATACGTGGGCATACACGTGTATACAAATATTTGTATATACATACACGTACTTCCTGCCCGAGGATGTGAACCGGACACGCCCCGTCTGCGGGCGACCACCGTGTCTACTGGGCCACAGAGTCAGGTGTTGTGAAACGAGGGATCGCCAATTAAGCTATTTCGACTAGTGGTACTATTATAACGAGCAGGTGAAAAAAAAAATCGATTCAAAAAATATATATATATTAAAATTATAACGATCGGAACATCTCGGAGGTGTATGCATTTGCATGTTGATTATAATAAGTGCACAAATCAAAAATTAACCGTATACGCGCTGTAAGAAATCGAGTTTCAGCATCTAATTGGCGTGACGGATGCGTTAAAACGAGTCGCGAAATTTTCCTCGATTGAGACACGTCTGTCGTAAATTTTATGATGTTATTTGTAATTATCATTTGATGTGTCGTATAAATTGATTTGAGATATGATACAGCATCTTCGCGACGGGGAATGTTGGGTTTTCGAACTGAGTGGTTTACAGTTCGACATTGTTATGATCTTATCTAGGTTTTTCCTCTTCGTTTTAGAAAAAAATTAAAATCACTAATAAATCAATTTATTTAAATCTCCAATCACTATATTTATCGAGATGACTTTGAATAAAAAAACGGTTTTATCAAATGTATTCCATCTTTGAGTGAGCATCTTTTGCTTGCATGCTAATTTTGTACATGATTCTAAATGGTTTCTTTCTTAGCTTGCAAGTTTTTGAATAACTGTTTTCGCTCTTTTTTATTTAATAACGAATCAACTAGTCATGATCTGAATTTGAAAATATTTACAGAAATAAGAATTGGTACAATTTTACAGCAATTCAAAGACACAATTTCATACGGATAAGTTTATGCTCTTCGGATTTCATTCAGTGGTTTAAGAGATGGAAAAATCAAATAAAAATCTTGTAAAAAGAGAGGCACAACCTGGCGATTTAGAAATTTCAAAAAAAAAAATTTACTGTTCAATATACTATTTTATTTTATTTTTAATAGTTTTTTAGTGTTCATTTATTATGTTCACAATGTATGTTTAGTCAATTTAAGGATCACTACCAAATAATTATCTATTTTAAAACCATTTTTCTTGTTATTTTTTATAATATTATCTTATTGCATACCTCTTCTTAGATCTCAAATCTTATATAGGTACATATTACGTATGTGATGCTATTGCACTTTTGTCGTATCTATGTATATATAATATCGCTATACTGTCTGTCTGTCTAGAATAACGCTTGCCGTACTGTACGTCACAGCAAAACCACTACCAAAACGTATATACGAATAACAAAAAACTTCTATATATACTATTTTCTGCCAATTTTTCCTCTTGGCAGATAATTTACCGCCATCTATTGAAAATTTATTTAATTAATTATTTTTTCTATTGATGTTTTATATTGTTTACATGTAGGTAGGTAGGTAGTTTTTACCTTTTTTTCATACTAAACAATTAAATGTAATATATTTAAAAGGTATTTGAAAAAAATTCAACCACGTGCGGATCGAACCGACCTCATTTCTTTTCATTTTTTTTTATTTAATAACTTAATATGCCAACACCCACGCGAGGATATGTCATCGGGTACAACACTAGTGTATATATGTAATACTATCAAAGGCTTACATGCTTTAATCAAGTGGCACAGCACTTGTGTAAAAGTAAGCATAAAACGCAATCAATTTAAAAATATCATTTACCCCAATGCAAAAGCATTAAAATACGCGTATAAAAAATAGCAGAAAGTAAAAACGCCGTCAAAAAGTAAGCAGGAAGCGATTTAGCATGCTAAATTATAAGAAGATAAGCAGGTTATGTTTCAATTAAAATGCGATCGGTGACGTGCAAGGTTGTCGATCCCTGGTTGATAACACATTGGCCAACAAGGCTGTCTACACCTCGCGGTAATAGCCATAATCACCGGGTGTCCCGCTAAACAAACTCATATTTCGGGCCAATTGCCGGGTATGGGCGCTTCGGGCTATAAGCTGTAGAGCGAGACGGCGAATGGCCCGATCGTGTGCGTTGGAAAGAGACGAGTGCATTTCGTAGACGTCGACTCGCCTCGGTATCGTAACAAGGTTGTCTCGACGAGACGCGATCGACAACCATGGGTCAACGGTGCGACGTGTTAGGTATTTTGCATATATCCTTACGCTTTTTGTATGTTTAAATGTTGTAAATTTGTGGCGTCGTTCTCGGAAGTTGGGGCTATTGAAAGTGATGTGTGTTTCCGACATTTTTTTTCCTGATAAATACTGTGTACAATTTTCCTGTTTGGATTTGGGTCGGATGTAATTATAATATAATATAATACGGGCGAAAGTGCTCAGTTGTGTTTGGTTTAACATGAATTCATAATATCTATCTATATATGTATATAAACGGTTTCTCAGATATCTTTATTTGAAACAGTGTGGTTATTATCCTTGGCTATATCCTAGTGCATTCCTATTAGGGGCGTTAGGTTTCAACTCATTGGAGTCTCGTCGGAATATGTTACTGGGAAGGCACTTTTTTAAGCTGTTGAATGGGATAATACACAATCCTCAGGTTCTAAATGAACCTTGTAAATTCAGGGACTTGAGAAATCGTGATTTGTTTGTTCCTCCTGTGGCTCGCACAAATATGTTGTCAACGGCTCCTATATCTAGGGCGATATATCTGCTTAACAGGATTTCTGGTGAAATTGACCTCTTCAATATAAAATATACTAATCTGGTTGAGTGGTTGTTGAGGAATGCCAGTGGTTGATTTTGCCTATTATAAATATTAATGATTGTTATTACTTTATCTATGTTTTTTCTTTTTTTTTTATGATTTTATGATTTTAATGATGTTGTGTTAATATTGTTATTATTATAAGTTATTATTACTGTTATCATGTTATTATTACTGAATGACCGGCCACAGCGACGCGTTGGAGATCTCTGTAATGTCACTGTGGCTAATATGTTAAATAAATAAATAAATAAAATTGAATGTCTGTCTGTCTCGTCTAGGCTACTAAACCACTCAACCGATTACAATGAAACTTTCAGGATTTGTTGTATGCATGTCCGTGAAGATTACTGTGAAAATAAAACGGGAAAAAACCTCTTAATAATAATATTCTTAATTACCGACGCGAAAGTATGAAGCGCCATTGTGTAGTCAAGGAAATGTGTTTGTTGGCAACCACGTTAATAGGTTGGTTTATGACGACACGGCGTTGAAGAGACGTTACTCCACGGCGTTGAGCTCTATCACTTGAAACGGGAACGGGAACGCAACTAGAACGGGAAAGGGAACGGAAACGGGAAAAACGGGAGTGACCTGCGTTGTTAGGCGTAAAATAACGAAACAATTGAATAATTTCAAATGCATTCGCTGCCTGCATTTTTCCGACAAACGGGAACGATAACGGGAAAGCAACGGGAACGGGATGTTTGTATGCATGTCCGGGAAGTTTACTGTAAAAAAAAAATCGCCCAAAAATGGGATCGGAAACGGGGAAAACGGGAATGAGTGGCATTGCAACGCCATAATTTTAAATTTATTCGCGTTGCGACCTGCGTTGTTAGGGTAAAATAAACAAACAATTGAATAATTTCGAATGTCTTCGCTGCCTGCATTTTTCCGACAAATGGAAACGGGAACGAGATCGAGAACAGGAACGGGAACGGGAATTGCATGCGTTATTGTGGCGTTGCAACGCATGCCGGGTTTAACTAGTGTATAATAAATTTACTAGAATGCTTAATTTCATATTGAGGCTTCAGTTGCCAGTGGAGTTTTCAGATTCTTTGAATACATTACTATATTTTATATGGAGATAATTTATTTTTACAATCCGAGGTGCTTTAGAACAGCGGTTCTCAATCTGTTTGGACTCACGCACCAGAGCTTGAAATGAGAATTGAAATGTTTCGTGAATTTTGCTCCCTCGCGATAAAAATCCGAAACGTACCCTTTCATTAGTTTTAAAAACAATTAAAATTCAATAATTATTGCCGATAATAATATGCCAATATTGTAATATTGATTCACAATTGTTGACTGCAAGTAAAATGCTTAGATGAAAAACTTTATGACTTTTGAAGATACTCTTCTTCGAACACAGGCACATTGGCTCATATTCTACACCAGGCTTTATCAAACATCCGAAATAATTTTAGAATTAGAACTCAATTTTAGATATTATATAATGTTTTTAAAGTACAAGTCATATATGACCCCCCAATTAAATTGATATTAAGCCCTCCCTTAAGTATCATATGTGTAATATCTTATTTTTGCTTAAGGAATACTTATTATAGTCCCGGCTGTCATATTATACAATAAAAAAAATCAAAAGCATATTTTGAAAATTGTCGAGCGCTCCCATTTGTGAAAATTTCCATTTCGAGTCCTGTCACGTACCTAACCTTTGGTTGACAATTTCCAAATTGTTTTTGAACTAAATTAAAAATGTAAGCTGTGTTTATATAGCTTGTACATGTATTTGCTATACATATGTGCATGCTTAATAGACAAGTCTGCAGTATTTTTTTTGTAAATTAGCATCCGCATATATTTTAAAAAAATCGCCAAAGAAAGCTATCATGTATTTAATGCAATAGCTTGTGAAAATGCTTATAAATAATTATTTACAGAACATGGTTATTTATATGATACATTCATCGTTTTATTATCTTTTGGGTGTGTAATTTTCTAAATTCGCAATTTTCGTGCTTTTTCATGACTGGTTGTATTATTTTTGCTACAAAAAACATTTTCATTGTTATCGCATGTAACAATAAAATTTTACGTTCATGTATCAATCAAAATATCAATCAACGTGCAAACATCTTTACTTTAGTCGTTAAAAACGAGAGGAGGCAACCGCTCGTTAAAATGCGCCTTCAACGTATTTTATAATTTTTAATGACTTCACCAAACGCTAAACATATTTTAGCACACATGAGCAAACCTTACTTATCTATCGTTCGATTGAAAACATCGACAAATTCACACGTAGATACAAACAATGGGAAAGCACTCGAAAGTAACGCCGTTTTATTCCGTTTACTCGGTACGGTGATAAACTATTTACATAACCAGTTTGTAATTTACGATTACTGCGATCTACCTATATACAATGTAATACGTACGAGTTTCGGTAATTGTACGTTTGCACTGCACTCACTATGATATAATTTATTTTTATTTATCTATTCATACTTCGTAGTTCGGGTCTGGCGCTAAATTCAGGTTAATTGAATGTGTGCGATTCGTCTTGTGTGCAAAAGTTCGCTCGCTTTGATTAAACATGTTAATCTCAGATGATTTACTATGATTTATTATCGGTTGCCGTGTGTTCTTTTTTTTACGGTAGCAAAGTGGGTCGATAGCGGCTAAAAACCGAATCATTTATTTCGGATAGTGTATTTATTGACTGTGTAAAAAAATATACGGACGCACAAATTAAAATATGAAAATTAATATGTTCGACGTGTATAAATCGACCATTACGTTGTAAAAATTGCACCAGTTTCGAACCAGAGACTACTCAAGTATTAAGAGGTTGAAAAAGTTGTTGATTATACTTATAAAATTTAAAAGCTCAAGTTGTAGCGAACAGAATCTGTATTTAATATACACATGTTCATAATACATCTATGATTTTACATTTTAAAGTAATAAAAAGTTCAATAAACATTTTTTTAACACTGTCATCAGCTCGCCAAAGTTTATGAAAGTTGTACATTCGAGCGATTCTCTCTGGTTTTTGATAACTGTATTTATCACATTATTTTAAAGTCTTATATAGAAAAAACCTTACATGAAACTTCATCTTGTAGGAAAAAAAACTGAACTAGCAAAACGTTGCTTAAAAACCACAGAAAATTGGACGATTTTGCGATTTTTACCAACTTGTGGCTGTTTAAATTTTCCAGTTTTTTATAGTCTTTTCCAACTTAGTCTCAGTTAGCTGTCCATGTTGATGACTATAGCTATTCAATCGAGAATGATGTTGAAATTTATTGTTTAGTTATTTATACAAGATATATTGGCAAAGCTATACGTATCTACCCACATTTTAATTACGGTTAAAATTACTAGCAAAAGATTGGTGAATAGCTCGTTACTTCCATTGAAAACTAACGCTGATGCATAAAATAAAATATGCGAAAATAATAATGACAGTTTGAAAAGGCGTAAAAATTTTCAATTTTTAAACAAAAAGTTGAAGCAGATCAAAACACAGACACACACACATTTTTTCTAGATCATGAAAACGTGGTTAGTAATCGATTCTGAGTTCGAATCAGTCAAAATCTCGAGTTCGAATTTTCGCATGATCACAAAACTTCATCTATTGTTACTACGTACATAGATAAAGTAATAAAAAGGCGTATTGCATAAAATTGTGAATTTATTATCAATGAACATATGTTTAGCGAATGAATGCCAAAAGAATGTATACATATATATTATTAATTTAGAGTATTTTTTGCTATATCATATTAAATTTTGGGCGTTTAAAAGTCACGGGTTCCTTGATTATTCATATTTTTTATGCGACCGTATAAATTTTTGAAGCATTTTTTTTTACATCTCATACTCGGTGTGTGTGTATGTGCGAGAGTTCAATTTGTCTGGAGCTGGGTATATACCTACCCAAGTGCCAACAAGAGGAATTTCTTTTTGGGTGGTATCATAACGCCATATTAAACAAATACGGCGCCATAACGTATAATTGCGGTGGATGCGGTCTGGCTCCAAAAAATACCTTGTTAGCTCCATGTAAGAAAATAACTGGCTCTTATTTTTTTTGTATCTTCTTCTTGTCGTCTTCTCTTTTTTATAGTGTTGCCGTTGGTTCGTCTTGCCTTCTCTCACTCACCACGATATCGTGGTTGATGATTATCTATTGTACGTACCCGGCGTTTAAGTGAGATTGATTTAAAAGCAGTTGATCAGATGCTCTCTAGAGCAAACACTCGAAATGGAATCGATAACGTTTGTTTTTTTCCCCTCGTGTACGTTTCGATTGCTCTATCGTTCGAGAAAAAGCTACCTGTATCCAAAATCTTAATTATCCAAGGTGAAAAGAATGCTCGAATGAAAAATATACCTTTTTTAGAATTCGATATAAATTTTAACCATTTGTTGATTTGCATACATTGATGTAACATTTTGCAAGTATAATATGTAAAGTGTGACATATATATAAATAAATTATATTAGGTGCAAATTTATGGTAAATATATACGAAAAATTGATACACAAATAAATTAACTCGGTTATAAATTACATCTGCTTAACTTTAGTCTAACGAAATCTTGATACACAGCTCAATTCAAATTTGTATGGAATTTTTATAATATATTTAAGTATTTTAATCAATATTTCCTAAACTTTTGCATTACCATTTATTTAATGAAACTACAATATGGACGTAATGAATACAATTGAAACATGAGTAAGTGGATCGTTAACTAAATATTAGGTTTCGATTTGACATATTTTTCGATTTTTAAATGCTTTTTGTTATTACTAAATCATGTTCACAATACATCTTATATCTATTTTAATAGCTACTGATCTACTGATCATTTTTTATTTTACAATTTTAATTTAATTTTGTTAGTAATCATAGTATTATATTATTCTAATATTAATTCATGTACAGCATAATAGGAAAAAGAGCTCAAAAACCGATTTATATTTCTTAATATTTTCCGATGAAATATGATCTACAAATGAAAAACCTACTTGTTCATGCTATGTGGAATATCAGCGCTTTAAATATATACAATAATAAAAATTAAAAAATAAAACATTTTTATACAAAGAAAACGTGTATAATGAAGTGCGACGTATTTAGATATAAACGAGGGATCATTTAATATTTGATATAAATTTCATAGTTCATCTTTACATTCAGTACAATTTTGAATTATTATAAAAAAAAAGTACATAGACTAGATATACCATCGATTATATCTATAATATGATTTTTTTTGTTTTGGAGTTTTTTTGATCAGATAAATTTACGTATCGGCAAAATCGTGTGCAGTTTTCGGCTCCTGATTTTAGCACTGCGATGTGTTTATAGAGTGAATCGAGTGTATTAAAACTTGCTAAAAGGATTTAGTGGCGATTTTCAGATTTATTACACGCCATATTTTTTATTATATTTTATAGTGTGGCCCGTGAAAAATTTGTGATACGTAATCGTGCGTATAATTTCGATCCTATGGGTCTCGACTGCTTAATTGCCTCCATTTTCTCACGTTCCTTCTACGAAAAACTGTGTGTGTGTGTGTGTGTTTTTTTGTATTATTCCACCTCGTGCTCTGTCCGATTTTATGACGCGTTTATAACACTTTTTGTTTACCCTTTTTGTTTTTTGTGTTAAATCCTCGTTAGTGCTCACAGCCTAACACCGCGGCTCAAAGTTCTCGCACACGCGCTAATGAACGCGCGAGCTGTTCATTATTGTTTCACAAATTATTCATCGATCGTTTATGTTTTACGACTGAATAATTCTTCACATTAACACTACCTACGAATTTTCCCTACCGGCGAAAATAATAAAAAAAATACATAAATATTTTAAATGAGAATTAATACCGACCTAGCCTTTGATATTAATGAGACGCTTCGCAAAGGTCAACGGTGCGAATCGATCATTTTATATAAATATAAAAATAATAATTACTTTTCTTTATCGATTCTCCATATAGGGGGCAAAGGGGTCAGTATGTGAGTCGTATCTGATCGTTTTAAAAAAATTAAAGTTCATATCCAATTTCGTACGACGACTCAATAATGATTGTACATAATAGTGCGAAAGTTTCGCGTCCTTAAATCGATCTTTCGCGTAATTAAAATGCAAATTTTATTAGTTTGTTAGTCGGCAGACGTTTTTGCGCATTTTAAAAGGTTCATTAGCTCACGTTTTATTATAATATTATTTTTATTTTTATCTTTATTATTATGATATGTTCGTTCGTTTTATCACGCGTATGTTCGATTGCGTTAATTTTCACACGCGAGTGTCTATATATATTTTTTTGTTTTCTGTTACAGCCGGTAGCCATATTATAAGTATATGCATTTTTTTTTTGCAAAATGCGTTCGTAACTTAACGTGCAAAAAATGTAGCATTGTATGAATATCCGTTCGCGTGATGCAATTCGATTTTTCATTCAATTGCGATTTTCTAATATGAATAACTCAATATGACGATGAATGAATAATTAGTGATTATATTGCGAGTTCTACATATTTTTCGATTTATGTATTTATATACTTCTACGTTTAATATTCCATTCAAAATGTACTAGTAAACTTTATTGATAATAATTGAGACCTTTCAAGGTTTTGTTTTTAAGTATATGGGTATATATTTTATACATAAATACCTTTCATTTAATTTGCGGAAATTTATTAAGTCAGAAAAAATGTTTTCTGTTACTTAACCAGACAAAAAACTAATCCCTTCACTTTTGTTCTCGGTTTTAATTTATTTGGCATTTATTTTTTTTATTTTTAATCCTTGTGAGAAAATCTGTAGGTACTTATTTCCAATTACATTATATATTTATGTAACAATAAAATATTTTAAAGATAATATGTTAAGTTGAGAAAATTAGTAGATATTTCACATACAATTATTATAAAATATTTAAAAATTATGTTGGGTAAAAGTATCGACAGTAAAATATTATTTTCGTATCGATACATTAGTGGTCTTGTGCACGAATTTTTCCATATAAAATTGATAAAAAGTGAGCCCTATAATGAAGCATTTAAAAAATGAAATTTAATTATAATTATATTGAATATTGAATACGTTAATTAAAATTATATTAAAGCATTGTCCACAGGCTACAACAACATATATGTAAAACCTGATCATCCACTGCTCTATTATAAATTAAATATAAAATCAGGTGTTTGAAACGATACACGGCAGAAGTGAAACTTCCGAGTTGTTCAAGCAAACCATGTAGGATTGATCTAAGCACCATATTTTTTAAATACGTTTGTACCGCCCTGTAGGGTTTTATACACACACACACATATACATATACAGGGTCGGGTCAAAGAGTTAAGTGCAGGCGCCAAGTATGGCCCGAGGTGGTCGTCCAGCGGCCGCAACCCGTCCCGTCCCGAGATCCCGGGTGCATTTTTATCCGGTCGTCTATTTACTTAAGCCCCTCGTTTGTTTTTTAATACGAGAAACGTGAGCGGGCAATAACGCGCCTCCGCCATCATCTCCGTCCGTCTGCAAAAACTTAACAATTTTCCTACGAAAACGCATAAACGCGGCTCTAAAACGCCGAACGTGTACGATTTATGCGCGCTTTAAAGGTTAAAAACAACCGCACGGATGAGATTAACTGCGAAAGCTAATAGCCGTCTCGGTGCAAAGTCAGTTCATTATTTTTAAATCGGGTATTGTTTTTACGGACGTCAATGTGTTTATTGTGCGGTATGTATCGGGACAATACGTACGAATTGCGAGTTATTGAAAATTTAATACCTCTGTTTATTACATGTATGAATACTGAATTTTAAATCCGTCATTAATTCAACGGCAAATTGTTAGAGCTATCAGTAGAAGGGTTACGAGTTCAAGACCCACCCAGGGCGAAAAAACAATATGTGTATATCATTTGTATTTATTTAAAATTAATTCTAATAAAATATATTCTAATAATGCAACCGATGATATTTTATTTAGTAAAATAATATAAATTTTATATGTAATTTAATTGAACAATTTAGCGGGGACTCAAACCAATTTATTTATTTATTCATAGCAAATTGCTAATGAATATATAACAAAAGTAACAAATAAAATTATATCTACAAATAACATAATATAATTAACAAAAAAACTATAATTAGTAACTAAAACATAAAATTATAATGCCAAACACTGCATTTATTAACTTATATAATTACATCCCCTTCCACAAAGGTATCCATTCTGCTTTCTGAACTGAAGAATAATTAAGGTTTTTATTATTCTTCAGATTTTTTAAGAGTCGATATGTCACTAGCTGAATAATACATAAATAATATACACAACATACATAATTATATATAATTTAATAACATAACATACATAATAATATTTTTTGATTTAATTTTTAAAAAGTTGTTTATTTATTTGAAATTTTATTCAAATAATGCACCCAATTATGTAATATGTAATCGGGCCAGTCACTAGTTTATATTTTATTTAACACCTACTTGATGGCTCAGGGTTTAACCGGTTGCATTCAATTAACCGGTTGTGCAATTTTAACTCACTAAACTGGACGATTAATTGAAACGATAACTATTCAATTTTCAGCTGTAAAGTTCAGATCGATTTCGATCAGATCTTTCGTTTTAAGTCAGTATTTCATTTTAAACGGATATTATTTTAACTTATTCTAACCTAAGAGTTGGTATATTTTCACTGAGCATTAAATAGTTTATAATTTACGTATACGCACGAATATAATACAACATTGAAAAAATTACATTATTGAATCATCCTTTCCATAGTCATTTAGATTAAAATCGATCGAACCTTTTTGATCGACTCGTTCGAAATATATATATTTTTTTATTCAAAATAATTCGAAAAAGTCATAAAATCAATATTTATTATACGGCGATCATTTCGCGATGAAATTTATAATTAATTTAATTTTTAATTATGGGAATCATCAACCTCATTCGAACGTTTGCGGTCATTCGCGCATAATTTGCGCATTAAAAAAAAATCGACGGAATTGCACGCTAATTTAAGAAAAAAATTAATACTTACACACTTATTAATTAATCATCAAAATAAAATCGGTCAAAAGGAAATGCTCGCGACATGACTGGTCGCACTTTACGATCGAAGAGCGATGACTCACACTGTGTCCAATTACGTACACTTACAAGTCGAAATGCATCCGGATAAATGCATTTCTACAATTATAAGCCATGTTTTGACGATTTCGAATGTTATGCAGATGAAATTGCTCATTTATGAAATCATCGAAAAAATTAACGGTGCTAGCCGTTGCTTTTTTATATGTATGTATGTATGGAGGAGTTGTACGGACAAAATGCGACACGATTTCACGTTGTCACCGGTTCATGTCCGACATGTGATATACGTCGAACCGGTAGCCCTACGTGATGGCCATGTGGCCACCAAATCCGGACATACCGGTTTTGGACATCCATCAAAATGGAGACCGCGTAATACTATTGGAGCGCGAGCGCAATTGTAGGACTTTCGTTCGCGAAATATCTATGCAATTTTTGCATAAGCGAAAGAAAATGGAAGGTTGGAGTATAAGCTACTGTGAACCGGTTCTACTTTCCAGATAAATCTAAATAGAACTCGGTTATTACGAGACTCAAAGGGCTGACAATATTTCTTCGTAATATCATTGATGAGTTTAATACCCAATTATTTCCTTAATATGCTTGTTAAAACAATAATTTAATACTTAATACGATCCTAGTAGACTTGTTTCTAAGATGGTCTAATTTAGACAGATTCTAACAAACAGATAAATATACATATATGTATATATTGAGAAATTTAATAATCCTACGATGGCAAAACGTCAATTGAACTAATCGGCCTTGATCACAAAATAAAAATTTGCAAATAAGATTTTGTTGTTTTACACTAATATATTCTGAAAAGAGTCGGATTTTCCAATGAACCTATTATAAAATTATTATATTTATGCATAAAAGTCATGCTAGATTTATTGTATTAATGAATATTCTCATTACGTTGGAACATGAGATTTTGATTTCAGTAGCTTCAAGATTTATTTTGCAATATTAACCCCATAGTAAAAAGGAGTACCTTCATGGTGTTATTAAATCCCCAATACTATATAAATGTATTATACTTGACACTATTCATATTCATATATGTATATATAATACTAGTCCATAATTGCATGGCATCAAGGCTATAATTGTATCAATAAAAACAAACAATAAAAAACAATCACATCTCAGCGATAGTCAATCTTTTGTGTATTATATGGCATATTGAAAGTAGCCTGTCATTATAGAATGCCTATAATATGTACCTACTTGCAAACTTTCGTAATGTAATATGCCAATAAAACAAACAGAACAAACTTACCTGACCTTACTCAACAATCGATATTCAGCTCACACATCGGCTCAACATTCCAATTTCAAATTAAATTATGAAACATTTGACGTGGAAAAGTGTTGTTTTTCAGATTTTATTTCAGATTACGTATTATACGTACGAATATAACTTATGCGCTTGCATAATACAGGTAGCAGATGAGAAACCTTATACCGGTCAACAAGGGCGTTAGCATTTTGCTCATAATAGTCACATATGCACAAAGTATATATATATATATATATATATATATATATATATATATATATATATATATATATATATATATATATATATATATATATATATATATATATATATATATATATACATACATATATAATTTAATTAATTGATATATACAGTATATTTTTTAATTAATTGATATATTTTCACTTGAAATATGCTTTCACTATAACATATATGTACACAAAGGCCCTCGAGCTTTTGTTGTAGCTGTAGGTGTGTATACTATCAAACCGATGGTATACATACCTACATTTGTATGTATGTACATATGTGTCTTTCATGAAAGTTTCAAGTCTATTTTTTATTAAGAATTTAGAATAAGCTTATAATAATTAAATAAAATAAATCTTATAACTGCTATCGTGTAATGACTTTTATGGTGTTTCTTCCCGTTAAATTCACATTTAAAAATTTCTATCCAATCCATCCAGTAATTTAGTAGATAAAAAAGTAAGATATCAATTGTTATGACAGATTCTAATTCCGGTCGATTTAAAAATTTGAATGAAATCAGAAAGTAGTAATTGGCATGTCATTAACCAATTCAAAGTAATGAAGTGATAGAAATAGATATTCGAATTATCTCCAAAAACACGTATACCTACTTGAAAACGCGGTAAGTGATCAATCATAAGTATAAATTGGTCAAAGTCAAGGTCAACTACATAGCTTCATCGTATAAAGATGAAGTTAAAATTGTTTTAAGACTTTCTTTAGAAGATACTTATTTTAAAATCAAAACTGGAGACAAGTAAAATTTACGACCGTATATAAGCGTTTGACGTCAGGGGAAATCAAACTAATTTTAAACGTGTATGTGTGAATATTACGGCGGCAATAAATATGCATAAAGAATGAGCAAAACATATAAACGTACAAATATAATTTATTAGTTATGAATAGAAAACGAATGATGATAATTAATCGGATCGTTTCGTCGCCGGCGCACAAAGAGCCCGATCACGTCGTTTCTTTTGCGCACGTATAAATATTTCTTTTTCGTGTTGTTGTTAGCTGTCTTCTCATTTTTTTATTTTTGTTTTTCGCCATTTTATATATATTCGTTTCGTTTGTCGGTCCGGGCCTGGCCGCAAATTAATTCGCAGTGTCAATTTAAATGGCCGATTGACAGTTCGACTTCGCCTTGATTTTCGCCGACCGACGTATATCAAAACTTTAATGGCGAACAGGATGCGCGAGCGGGCTCGTTTTAAAATATGAAATTGATCGAGAAGGTGAAGGAAGAGATGAGGCCTTGCGTGCCCCGGAGTCCTCCAAATCAAGACGTATTTTTTATTATTTTTTTAAAGGTGGAGAACCGGTCGAGATTCGCGGAAATCGTGATTGAGGCGTTACGTTTAATTACGTTGCGTTGAGTTGCGTGCCGAGAGCTTTCTTTTCGGAAGTCGCATCGAACCACCCACACGCCCACCTCGTAGGTATGATTTACGCGTGTGCCGGGACTTTATTGGTGTCAATCGGACGTGCGTGCGTGCCTTATACCGTGTCTCGTGTCGTATGATGTGTGTAAGATGAGGTACAATTTGTATGATTTTTTTTCTGGGGGACACCATATATGTACATACATACATATGTAGGTGTTGTGAAATTAGTGATTTTTAGATCGAAAGCTGGTGTTGTGTGATTCAAACTAAGCATTTGTACATTTTGAATTATTTGCTTCATTTTTTTTCAAATGGAGGTATATGAAAAATATTAATAATTGCGAAATTATTGATTATCATTGCCTCTTTTGCCAAAAGTTGCACGTTGATGCAAAAGTTGATGTTAAATATGATACAAAAGTTAATAAAACAGAAATAGATAACACTGGGTGGATTCACTACTATGCTATTCGAAGCATTATTAATGAAAATTAGCAGTATTTCGACAAAATATTGGTCCAAATATATAGGCGGTATGACTTTCTATGACACGTGTTTAAAATCGGCGTTGAAGAGTTGCCACTTTAGTCCAGGGCTGTGGAGTCGGATGAAAATTTACCGACTCCAACTTCAATTCGACTCCTTGAACGATTTTAGTAAGATGGACTTTTCTTGCCAACGTATAAAATTATTAGTAGTAAATATAATAACGATTTTCTAAATATAAATAAAGGAATTAAAAAAAATCACTAAAAATTGACATTTAACCCAATTTATTGAATTATTGGTAATGCAATAGGTATACATAAAAATTAAGAACATTCATAGTATTTGTGTATGGATTTCATACAAAAAAAATCAATTTAATAAAAAAAAAGTATGTGTCGGAAGAAACATCAGTTTTGGGCCAAACACATCAAAATATGTGCAATTCAACGATTTTATTTATAATGTAATTTAAATTCACGATTTTTATAAAGAAATTATTAAATTTCAATTTATTAGTCGATTTAATTTAATTCAATTAGATGACTCTAGTTGACGCATACCGTAATACTATTAATTAAAAATAATAGTAAAAAGTAGTCGGAGTCGATTAATTTTTTACGGCTCCGACTCCATAGCCCTGTATTTTACAAAAAAAATAGTTCAAGATTTGTTTATTGCATCTATAAGCAAATATTTTAATATGTGATCTATATAGACACAGTTTATGGGTTGAATTTCTAATATGAGGGGTACTTTTTTGGAAATGGACTACTAAAATGGTTCGTAGCAGTTACATACTTTAGTTGATTGATTCAATTGTTAGTAATGAGGATAATTCTCTAGTTTTGATACGTCTTTGATAAGTCTTTTAGAATATTTTATTGTTAAATTAAATGGCAGGCAAATGATGGCGACAGATATACATAAATCATTCGAATTTATACAAAAGTATTGTATATATTTGGATATTACTAAATCCAATTTGGTTACCGCTTTCAATGAAATTTAAAACCCTCAGTTACAAAGAAGCAATGTTCGGATGGGTTCGATTGGTTTTGATGGTTTATACCTTTTGATTTTTATATCCGACGATAGCCTATCAATTATTATTTAGATTAGATCTGAAGGACAGTTTTACGATTGCGACCAACTTGAGACTTTTTTTTAAATACTTTTTTTAATACCGATATGCAAGAGCAAATGTCAATATAATATAGAAATAGTTGCACACACCTGAAATAAATAGTAAATCGTGCAAACCTAACACGACGTTAATGATATACGGCTACCGCGTTGCAACTACGTACTGCACTGCAAATTTACGACAAATGCAATTGACAAACACGCGTGTACACTCCGATATAGAATCGCAAAAAGTATGTACTTGCAATAGTTATGCCGATAAATAAACTTATAATGAATGCGTTTGAAATGTTGCCGCTGTTTGTAATACCTGACAGGCGCTAAACGTTACACACGGTCGATACATATCATTCTAGATAAGTTATACGTATCCAATTATATTCGAACTTCTATTTTGAATGACGTTCGAGAGCTTCTTTCTGATCGTATCTGCACTTTTCGACGTACGGATGACGGGTGGATTTTTTCGTTTTTTTTTTAGCTTCAATTTGATGATCTGATTTCAGGCAAATGTTTCCGCAAATGAAGTTCAGAGTGTCTGGTCTAGACGCCAAGGCAAAGTACATCCTTCTCCTTGACATCGTGGCTGCTGACGACTACAGATATAAGTTTCACAACAGGTAGTCACCAACGTCCACGTCCTGCGTACATGCAACAGAGATTTATATTTATTTCGTTTATGTTTTCTTTTTGTTTATTTTAATTTTTTTTTCATTGTCTATTTATATATATTATATATGCACCCGCATTTGTCCCTTTGACCCGACCGTATCGTGTTTCTATTCCCACCGAACATCAACTCTTCCTTTTTTGTGTGTCCTCTCTCCTTATGTGTATCGACTTCCACGCTTTTCAGCACGGCGTTTTTTTTCTCTCTAGCATCACAACGGCTGAAAATTTTAACAGTTATATAAATATACACCCACTTGATAGTTACTGTTTCCCACCTCTTATTTTTTTAATTTTTGTTTTCGTATTGAGAAAGTATTCAGCAAGCACTTTTGTTATGTGATCGTTCCAGGCGCATGTTCCCTGCCTACAAAGTACGCGTATCTGGGCTCGATAAAAAAGCAAAATACATTTTACTGATGGACATCGTTGCTGCCGATGATTGCCGTTATAAATTTCACAACAGGTATACTTAAAAAACCACAAAAAAAAAAAAAAAATAATAGAGTAAACGAGCTATGCGTAAAAACAAAAGTCAAAGTCAAGGGTCGTGCGAATAGGCAAATGTTTGATCACCGATTCAACACACTTCCAATGCAATATATCACAGTGTGTATTTTTTGAACATACCTCGTAGTATCAGTCTTGATTTTTTTATAAATAAAAAATCAATAATATATTTAAATTAGATAATAAAAGACCGTGGCAAAACTCTCAAACAGGGTCGAGGGTCTTGTGTTACACTTGCTTTTTATTTTTATTTATTTTCACACTGGACCGAATCGTATCATTTTCGAATTGAATGATTATAGTGAAGTGTAAATTATACGGTGTATTATAATGTCAATATGGCTATTTGTTCGCCTTGAGTTGTAAAGTGTGATGCGTGTCAGGTCTCAATCATTACATGACATGTGCAAAATGTTCGCCTTGAATTTTACAATGCACATTACACACACACACACACACATACATACAATGAAAATTATTTAAATAAATAATCTGTGATGTATTATGTTTGTTTTTATGTTTTGGAATCGGTGATCAAATTTTGGTATCAGAGGGAAAACGAAGTCGTTGCACAGACATGGATAATAAAATAAAAAACGAATTAAAAAAAAATATCGTCATCTTCTTACTATCAAATTTTTATTTTATATGTAATTTATATACCTATTATCCTTCCGTATCAATTGTTGTATAGTTGAATTATTGTACAATAATTGATACTGTTTGTTTTGCTAATTATCGATCATATACAATTACATATGATAGACCATATTCACCTGGAACAATAATTGTGTTGAAATGAAAAATAAAAATCTATATTTATAGTAATTTTTTTACAAGGTGGGTATGTATGCACTGTAATAATTATATACATAGAAAATTATATATTTGTATATGCATTACATATACACCTATTTATTATTTTAATTGATAATAAAAAAAAATACATAAAACATATGATGAAGGCAAGAAGCATGCGCCGGACGACGTAAAACAAAGAGATCTGTGTTTATTTTTTTCATTTATTGGTTATAAGTATAATAATTATTAATTATTTAATAAATAAATACATTCCAGTGAATACATTTTCTCACATGTCGACAGTATGTCAACGTTGACGCGTACGTATTTTAAATGTTTTAATTTTTTCATTTTAATTTAATCAAAAATAAATCACAATTTTATTACTATTATTGTTTTATATACTATATGAGCTTATTCACCTCACAATTTTTTTTTGGCTTTTTATATGCAAAATAAATTATTATTATTTAATTGTTTCGATTTGCTTGTCTCATATCATTTCACGTTCGTCTCAATATCACCACGCAGATCTCTTTGTTTGATTGTTAATTTTTGTTTATTTTGGTTTTTCATTTCAATTTTTATTGTTTTTATTATTATTTATTGTATCACCACAGTAATGTATCGTTGCATTCTAATTATTGTATATGATTAATAATTATTGTTAAAAATAATAATTATTATTTCATTTATTATCCAAAAATAATGAACGCTTCGCTCCCACCTCTGTTTTATGCATGGTCCGTTCACACTATACTTAAAATAATTTACATAATGCTTGTTTATTATAATTAATATAGATATAAATATTTTTTATTTGAATTTAAACATTTTTTTTAAGTACAGCACCTGACGTAAATTGTGAAATATATGCACAATAAATAAGCACTGTAATCGCTTTGTATTTTATATACATACATACATACATTCGGCAAAAGACACAACTTGCGTCACGTACTTTACAAAAATAAATAATTTTCAACTAAACATAAAAACGAAAATTAAATATAAATTCAATCAATATTTTTTCACATAGAAATAGATTCAAAATCAATACTCAAATACAGATTGTATCATTAAGATTAAATTTTCATTTGAATTTCAATTTCATAATAATTATAATTATAAAGATAATAGATTTTTCAAAATTATTATGTGCTGTAAATAATGAATATGATTATTAATTTGGTCCACGTGCTAAATTCGAATTTTGAATTAAATTTTCAAATGATAATATATTTAAATAGTTATTTATATCAGTCGTTCCCTCTATAACACGATATATGCATTATTCGTAAGAAAACCGTGTTATAGGGGGAATGTTTGTATATGAACATTTTTTTTAAATAATTCTTCTCACGATTTTTTATTTTTAATTCATAGTAGGTGGATGGTCGCTGGAAAAGCGGATCCGGAAATGCCTAAAAGGATGTACATCCATCCAGATTCACCTTCAACGGGGGAGCAGTGGATGCAGAAAGTCGTATCGTTTCACAAACTAAAGTTGACCAACAACATTAGCGACAAGCACGGCTTTGTAAGTACTGTACGTTGTATCGCATTTTTATTATAAATTAAGAAAACCAAACACTATTTTATATATAAAAAAAAAACACACTCACATTTACAAATAAAACTTCATATGCATAAAACAATGATCAAAACTCCTCGACATGATTTTTTTATCGTCCTTTTGTCGTCAGCTCATTTTTACGGGGAGACGCCCCGTCGATTGATGCGCTCCCGAGGTTTTTTCCATTTTATCTTTTTCTGTAGAAAATAAGCCGAAATCACCATAAATACGTGCCGTGTTATAAATCCCGAAAAGATGGTGTGGAAGAAAAAAAAGTGACCCTCTCGACAAGAATTATTGTCGCGTAAATCAGTGCAAGAAGCTGACAAGGGCTTCACTCACTCTCCCAGTGTGACCATAATACTCGATGAAATTTTTCGCAAACGAATTCGTTATTTAAATTGGCTTTCCAAATCGTCGATACGTTTTAAAATTAAAGGCATTTGAATAATTGATAGTCGGCGATTATCGATTTAGATGCAAAGCGCACGAAATTTATTTACGTACATTATCGCCTCGAATGACCAATTTGGAAACGATCGCCTTTGTTGTTTATTAATTTATTTATAATGCTCATACGTTCTCAAACGTTTGTCGATCGAATTATGTGCAACACCTCGCCGCCAGCTCAGCCCGTTGTTTATTTATTCAAGATCTAATAGTGCGACTCATTAGTATGCAACGTTTGGTTTTATTGGACACGATTAGACAAAAACCGAACCACCTTATATAATATAATACATTTGAAAATAATATTCATATTTGACATATTTTAATAGCACAACCAACCAGATATGCTTCACTTAAAGTTACTATGTAATAAATTCAATCCGAAATATTATTAATATTATACAAAAACGATACATTTAAGAGAGCGCACAATAACTTTGTCTAACAATTTGTGTGTCATATAGCAGTCAATTTGATAAAAGATGATTAGAAACGAATTTAAATTTTTTTTCTCCGTTAGGGTTTATCGTAGTGTTCCTAGTTACGATTTAAGTCGTAGCCAGAGACAATACGACAGACTTTTTTGAAGACAATAGGTAAATTTGAGATTTCGAGACTCGAATGTTTAAAATTGATCATTGCGATGGCCTAGATCTGTACTATGGGTATTTTGAGCATTTGGCGCGCTTTTTTGAATCGATGGATGGTCGCACTATATGGTCGCTGGCACAATGGTGTGTTTTAACCTCGTTGATCGCTGACAAAGGGAAATGGGGCGACCACAATGCGGGACAAAGGGGGCGGTACACCAAAGGGGCCCGCGGCTTACCTGGCCCTTAACAGGCTAATAATCACCTTTGTGTGCGCGACAAAAGGGCCGGTATCTGTTTAATCCGCACACAAAAACATTTTCGCAAATATTATATACATATACGTACATATCTGGGTAATATGCGTTTGTGTGCGCGTCCGTTTTCAAGAGCTAACTGCTGTTGAATATTTTTTTTGTGTATAAATGCGCAATAAATGCATCACAGACTTGCATTGTTGTGCGGTGAGCGTCGAATTTATAATGCGGGAGCGTTTTATTTTTATTACGAAAAATATTCAGGGTTTTGAATAATTAACTAATTTATTGCTCAAGTTTAAAAGTAGTAGTAATTTAATTACAAATATACATACATATATGTACATATAACTACCAGTAAGTTTCTATTTAAGTATACTTAAATTTCTAAATACAAATCATAATCTTGATTAATAGATGATATATTGAATAATATTTATAGTATTTTATATGTATGATGTTTTTACGATACTTTATTTTAATTTTAACATAATATATTGCATGATTGCATAAGTTCATGCTCGATTTTCATAGTTAGCAGTAAGCGTTTCTTAACAGTGAATTAATGGATTCGTCATGATTTCAGAAAGCTTTAAACATATACTAGGCATTTCCAAAGACAAATTTATAATATTAGATGACACATACAATGTAATTCTTTAAACGAAATATAATGCATGTTATAATGGTCTTTGTTTTGCTGGAAAATTTTTGATTTTTTTTTTTTACATATAATATTTAGATTGACAAAATAAATGAAAATAAAATTATGTTGAAGGTATTATGTACGATTTATATTATGGTACAGTTATTGAAGGAAGTTATACATAACATAAAAATAATTAACGTTGATCGTAAAACTTAACGAGAACAATGTTTAAAATTACGATTAAAAAGAACACCTGCAAATGCAGTTTTTTTTATTTTACTTATATGCATATGTGGCAGTAAATATTTTTCTTCGGCAAAAATTTAATTTAGGTAATATAGATTGTAGACAGAAGACGATTCTACCTATAGGTAAATTGTTCGAAATCAATTGCTCGAATGTATGAGTTCAAGGATCTCGTAGATTTGAAGATTTTGGTGATTTGAAACATATATTAATAGTACCAGTAGTCAGTAGTCGAACAGATTAGTGTCCTGTGAGTGGAATTTTCCAATTTTCCTGTGCGAAAGTCGGTAGCTTGGTTCACTTTTGCATTCGATGGAGCGTGCGTGCACACGCCGGTCGTCATTGGCGATCGCTAATCGAGGGTTTCCGGGCGAGTGCATAGTCGTAAGAAGAAGCCTGCTATCTTTCTGGGGTTCGAATTTGTCCTGGTCCACGGGGTGCTTTGTGGCCAATCTCAGGATCCAGGAGTCCTCGGCACAAAGGGGTCCCGGCATTAATGCACTTCGCTGAACGGCCAAAGGGACCGGCGAGCCGTGCCAGAATGCTCGTTTTCTGGGTTGTTCACCCTTTGTACCTTCAACCTTTATATCATTCGTACGGGGGGTATTTACGGCTCTCATGGGGGTGGGTGGGTGGGAAGGTGCTGCTTGTTTTTTTTTTGGTATCTGGCCCAATTTTCATTTTTGAAAATTGCCCGTTTTAATGTGCATCTGACGGCAGTGAAGCTATTTGGTCGGATGGCTTTTGTTTTAAATTGAAAGTTGGAGCGGTTGTTTGAAAACTTGTTGGATTAGAAACAGTCACGGATAATGAATGATAAAGATTAAATTTTTACTACATACCTTCTTTATTTTATGAATTTAGATAACTTTATAGCTAATTATTTATAATAGCATAAATAAACAGCCCTTTTTCATTTAACATTCATTTTGTTATCAATGGATGTTATACCATTATCTAATGTAATGAAACTTTGTATGCATCTAAGTTCTGATTCGTAGAATCCGTGACGTTATCGAAAAAATCTAATTTTTAATGACGACGATATCGATTTCGATTTCTATTTCTTTTTCAGTTTCGGGTTCTGATTTATATTTCAGTTCCGGATCAGGAATCCTGTTTCAGTTCCGAATCCCAATTTATGTTTCAGTTCTGGATGCGGATTCCTGTTTCAATTCCAATTCCGATTCCCTTTTATATAAAAAAAAATACCATTCGTTTCTGATTAGCTGTCGTTAAATATTATTTTTTTTCGATTCAAATAAATTTAATATAAACCTTAAATTAAACCTTGTAAAATAAACAAATGAATGTTTTGTATTAGATTAGCCATGTTAATGCGGTTTATATTACAAATACCGACCGAAGCCGGGTAAAACCACTAGTTATTTATAATGTGACTAACACTATTTGAACGGTGATTGAATAAAGTCGTTCATATTTGATTAAAAAATTATAAATAATTCTACATATAATAGAAAGAAAAATTTTCATCACATGAAATCATTACGATTAAAATCGTTCAATTATTTGTTTACATTCTCTCAAATAGTTTATTTACCACATTAAGATGAATGTTGGTTTATCCGACATGCAGGTCTTCAGTTTTAAATTTAGAACCATTCAGTTTGATTCATTTTTCATTCTAGTTTAGATTGTGGACTATAAAAATTTTCAGTTTCTTGTTGATTTTAATTTAGAGTACTGACTAAAATCTAGTCTAAACAGCTAAATGACACGTTTAGAGCGGTGCAGTTTTTCTCTCCATTTAGCGTAGAGTCCAACGCCTTCCGGCAATTTTCCACGTGTAATTGCATTTTCACCTGACGTGTGCCCGGTGCACTAATTGCATCTCCAGTGCACTCACAGCACAACGCCAAGTTGAAACTCAATTTTCAGACGCGCGTGCAACCAAAAGGCAAATTGACACGTGTACACACATTCTATATGTGCACATGTGTGTGTGTGTGTGTGTTTAAAAAATTATTTTATTGTCGCACTCCGTTATTATTAAGGCCGAGTCGTCGGAGTCGTTGTATAATAATAAATAACACTAATTGAAAATTACCCCTCGTCAACGACCACGATGATGATGTAATAACAAGCGTATTGTTTGCTTCACGACTATCGTTTCCCATGAACTATTTAATAATGCGTTGTTTTGTTTCCCTTTCGTGTTTTCCTAAACGGGAGTCTTGTCTTTTTTTTCGTTCTCTTCCACTTCCCCTCTCCTCATTGCGATAATTTTCCATTTCTCACGTGCAAAATGCACACTTATGCACGCGGAGAACACGCACGATGCATTATATCCAACTTTGTATGAAAATTAAACTAACCATCGCGTACATGTGTGAAAACTGACAAGGTGGGATTAAATATGACAACATGAGATAGATCGTTCCATATAATTATATTAAATCGTTTCAGAACAACTTATACAAATACGTATTATTCATTAAGAGCCACCGATGCTTCTTAGTATCATTAGTCACTGCTTAATGCATGTAAAAAGTAACAATCTATTCAATAAATTAATGAATGACCATTACAAAATTATATATATTTTTGAGTAATTACTACTTACATATGTATATGTATAAATGCGGTTGAAAAAACTAACATGGTTGAAAATATCCGATTTATCAATAAATTTATCGCGGCGAAAATCTGGGTCCAACTTTTTCTTTTAGGGATGTAGAATAACAACAAGTTAGAAGCTAACTATAAACTATGTATATCAAATTTCGAAGAAAATTTTATGAGTGTGTTTGTATATTTTTTATGATTCTGATTTTAATGCCGATCAATGGATTCATTACGATTTCACAAATAATTTTAGAACATTTTCCAGGCGTTTCCCAAAACAAAATGATCAGAAAACATTTATTTCAATACAATTTAATTATCTAGTAAAATTTACGTATACATAAATACCATTTGTTATCAACGATACAAATCCAATGCAATTATGTATTGTAATGGAACTTTCTTAGAAATTACAATAAAATTCATATCAATTTTTGCATCAAATCTACGAGCACCACTCATTGTCTCGAACAAATTATATTTTCAATTTAATTTACGAACAGATAAATAAAGTCAACTCATAACATTCACAATCTATGGCCGGCGATCATAACAAGAAACAGTTCAAACATAAACTACAAACTTAACTAATGAAATCAATGCGGATGTAAATACCACAGAATAGTCTTTTCGTATACTTACTTACTCGAGAGTTAATTGTTTGCGGCCGCGTTTTCCATCGTAAATGTCCCCATTAAAGAAAACTACCCGTTTATTGTTTATCAAACAAATAGTGAGCCAAGATCTCATTTAATATTATTACCACACAAACCTTGCGTTGTATTTAGAATCCAGTCCTATGTGCCATATTTATTTCGTTGCGTGCGTGAATATAACACGTCGAATACGGCTTGCGGGCACCTCGTGCAAATATTACGTATAGACAATATTGAAAATTTCTAAATAAGCATACCTCACATGAACGTAAATAAACTTGAGTGACCCACGAGTACATATATGTGTATATTCAACAAAGCTGCCGGGCGTTGTTTATTGAATATCGAAGAATCGCCGATGCATTATTCACGGGTTTGCTATTGGCGTGGGAGTGGGGCTTGTTTTGAAATTATACACATTACACCTGTCGGTGTTGCACCCCAATGCACCGGTATAGTGCATTGCCAAGACGTGCTTATGAACACCTCCAACGGTGCCTGTCGCCTCTGTCAATAGCCCTTTTGTGTCGCATGCGATAATAATTTGCCGACGACACTGTGAGAATGGAAAAGTGAAGTACAATGAAACAAAGTGCATTCAATGCATGTGAGTGATGTAGTTTGGTGCAGTTTTATAGTAGGTGTGATTGCGCTGTAAAAGGCTGTTGGGGATCGATTGTTTGATTTGTGGTTTCAGGCGAATTTCGATCGGGGATTTTATCAAGAAGTAAGCATATAGAAAGTGTGACTAGCTTTAAATGATAAAACAATTGGATATATTATACATAGTTTTGCCTAATTTATTTTATTTATATAAAATAAAGTATCCAATGTGTCACTGCGACACAATTTTTTGGTCATAAGCACGACATCAGAAGAAGAACTTAGAAGAGACGTATGAAATTAGGATGGAGTGCATTTGGACGAATGAATGTTGTTTTTAAATCAAAAATGCCACTCTGCCTGAAGAAAAAGATCTTCGATCAATGTGTTTTGCCAGTAATGACGTATGGATGTGAAACTTGGACATTGAACGCCAAAATGCTACACAAAGTCCAATGCACTCATAGAAGTATGGAACACTGTATACTTGACATAATGAGGAAATACAGGAAGCAGAATACGTAGGTGAGAAGTATGACAAGGATAGTGGACATAGTGGATAGAGTAAAGAGATTGAAATGGCAATGACGAAATGTGGACAAAATAAGTGCTAGAATGGTACCTGAGAGAATGCATAAGGGTAAAAAAGAAAGACCACGGGGAAGATGGACAGACGAAATTAGGAAAATGTCTGGGACAAGATGGATGAGAGTTGCGCAAAACAGAGACGAATGGAAGTGTGTTGGAAAGGCCTTAATCCAGGAGTGGATGGTGAGTGGCTTTAGATGATGATGATGATGAAGTACGATATTGAATTAACGCTATGACTGCATATGAAAAATAAAAGTACTGCACATTCAATAAAATATTATTTTACATTTTAATTTCCAATATGCCATACTTTGTAAATATCAGGGCGTGTTAGACAGCGGTGGATCTATCAAGTCGCATCCTCGTCTCGTGAATATTAAATTCTCATTTCAATAATTATAAATTCAAAGTATCGTCTACTTTCATATATCGCTTACGTTGTCGGTCGTTTGATATTCACGTACGTGCAAGCCAAGCATGTCTACATCGCTTAGAGGGTGTTGGTTACTTTCGATACACCCTCGAAAGCAACCCCCACCCACACCCCTTCCTGCAATCCACCTACTTTGTCAATCAAATTGACGGGTATGATGTCTATTAGAAAATCATAAATTCAATATCGCATGTATGATTAGGAACTAACAAACGATACAATTTTGATGTCAATAGTGAATGCATTTTACACATATGTAAATCATTATCATAATTTGAGACGTGGTTGTTAAATCTGCAAATTTAATATAAACAGACTTGAAAGACAAGTGTCTATGAATCAATCTGAAGAATGAGTCAAAAATGTTGGTGTTAGATTTGTATACAATATGTAAGACCGCAGTAATTGTACTGGTTTATCATATTTGCATTTGAATTTTTTTCTACTATTATTATCACACTATATAACTTATTTTTTTATTAGAAACTTCAACTATAGTTTTGTCTTTAATTTTGAATTTTATTTTTTAATTTTATCCGATCTGTGCATACTCAGATGACTTTGAACTCGTAAGAAAATTCGACGCACGTGTGTTTGGTGTGCAATGCGTGCACAGAACCGACCGGAGTTTCTACCTAAGCATTCGAAATACCGAAACTAATCCTTAGAGGGGTTGTTTTTAAGAGTGTGGGAGGTTGTTCAATCACTCCTTCCCCCCCTCCCCCCACCCACCCCACATCTTTAGAAGTATAACGTATTATTTGGTAAGTTTGTCACGAATGTGACGTTATCGTCGATCTGAAATATTCCATAGGAAATAGCCACGTAATTCCGGAACGGTGGTAGTATTGCACGGAGAATATCTCAGAAAAAATTAAAACGTCCTAATTTTATGGCGCAATTTTTATATGAGCTTCAAGTTTTCCCATTTTCCGAACGGGGGGTGGGTGGGAGGGTGATAATCGCGCTACTCGCGACTACTCGAATTCCCCGGCCGATATTGCTCGCTGACACGTCACCTTTTTTATTACCTATTCCATAAATTTAATTAATAATAATAAATTAACCATCACTCGAATTACACGGTCGTCGATTTTTAATTTTCTTCGCGAATTTTTTTATTTCGCATCGGAATCTTTTCCCATGAAAATTAACCTCGTTATTATCAGTATGTAAATGTGCGTATGGTTCTCATAGATTCAGTTAAAGTTTTTGGGTTAATCAGTTAAATTATTACATTGTAATTAAATTTATAATTGACAGTGTGGATAATACGTTAAATAGGCGTACAACTATTTAAATTATATACATATAAGATAGTCAAATTGGGAGAAAGCTTTGTAAAATATTAAGCGAATACCATGAGATAAACAAACAAGCATCCATCTTTATATACTAGTAGAAGATATGTATAACGTTCTTAAATAAATATATATATACATACATGTACGTATTTTGAAGTTTAATTTCACGTCAAAAAATAATACTTAAAATAAATATGTTCTTCTTTAGTTACAAAAGTTACGAGCAATGGAAAATCATTGTTGATATTTGAATTATTCAAAAATATATGCAAGTTTATAGATAAAAAGCTCATAAAGCGAGTACGCGTATTAATTATTTTAAATACATATTTATCAATAAAAAAAATAACCGAATAAAATTCCATATTACGACAAAGTTTAATTTGATGGCGTGTGTATCAAATTTGCTCGTAGTAAAACTTTAACAATAAAATTCACAAAAAAATAAATAAAAATAACTGTCGAATATATATTTGTACATGATATACATACATAGTATATATGGATGGTACTATAATTTTATTGAATAATATAATATATTTTTTACGATCGTGTTCGATTCTGAAGGGTGGAAGACTGACTGACTGGCTGGCTTATATAAACCCTTACTGTTGTATATATTTGTAGGTGGAATTAACGCTGAAATAAGCAGTGGTAAATGGCCGGGTTCGGGTAAACTTTTAAGCGTTATTAACCCCTTCTCAGCCGGCACTCTCCGACCGTACAATAAATCTAATCTGGCCAACACTCCGATGACGTGTCAGATTCCAATTTCGCGATAAGTGTCACAAAAGCTTTCGCTCGGGGCGCGGCTCGTTAACCCTGCCGGCACCACACTCGACCCCACCACCTTATTACAATCGCCTCGCATGCGAAAACTATTTCACTCTAATTGAAATATAATATGTGTTATTATTAATGGTGGTTTTTTGTTTTGTTTTTTGTTTTGCTATTTTTTCGTGGTGTCGTTTTTATATATTTTTTGCGCGACAAAGTGAACCGTTTGTCAAATGTAATTTGACATTTTTAATGTTTTCATTTAATTTAACGCATTGCCGCTCTTTACGTACATACGTAGTATGGTGCTCGTTATGGGAAAGATTTATCTTGATTTATTTTGGTTGGGCGGGTGAATTTTAGGTTAATTGATTGTAAAGTTTATGTTGATGCATTTTCATTTTTACATATTTCAAATTTATTGCAATAGTTTCAGTCTACCGAAAATGTAAAACAATCATGCAAGTTTAAATGGCAGAAAATCATAAATGACCTTAAATAAAAATTATTTTCAATTTCTCCTTCAAAGCTTTTAAATACTATACTTTTTTATTTATTTATTTTTCTTTACTATTTTTTAAAAATAATATTGTTTTTATTATTTATATATTATTTATATGGGCGTTGGGGATTGCACTATTCTCCCTATCGCCTAGAATAAAAAGTTATTATTATTATACATACATATATTATACAACATAAATGATTATATATTTTTTCTCTCTTCTCTACTATAATGCGTCAATTATCAACGGGCAATACACTGCTATTATAATAAATTAGTATAAAAAATTAAAGAAGAACACATGTAATTCTTCAAATTATTCATTTTTTTAACATATTATCTTTATTTTAATTCATTTCCTTTCATTTGTTTTGTATTAATCATTTTAGGTATAATAATAGATATATTTTGCACATGTTTCGCCACGGTAACGTATTTTAACGTCACTATGGCTTAATTTGAGGAAAAAAAGTAAATACAACTTTGCTGCAATGTAATATAATTGTATTAGCAGTACACATATAATTAAATTAATGAAATGAAAATATGCACTTATTATTATTTGAACTTAAAAAATCGAAAACCACTCTTCTTTTTTTGTATTATTGTATAATACATGTAATCGGTTTGAAAAACACACAAACAATTATCAAAATATATCATATACATATTTTATAACATCGTATAAAATAATTATACCAACTCCCATGATATAGTATTATTTACCTTTCAACAGAAATTATCGAATTATATGTTGCCTATAAAAGTTGCTCGACTTCATTTCACTGAAAATTATTTTTTAAAATTAAATATCAATTTGAAAACTGTAATCAAATAAGTTTTTGCTCAGATTATCTGACCGATTTTATTTTGTCCTATCATTTAACTGGCAGCGTGGTTAGCATATTATGCTTTCGAGCAGAGCTGTCACGTTTCCAGTCCTATTACTAACTGAAGACCAGACCCTGGTTTGTGACTCCAAGTCAATCGTTTCCTATCAGAGATTTCCAATTTTTCTGATTTTCATTGAAACGGTTCCTGTAAATTGGCATATCCTTTCTAATCTCTAGTTATTCAACGTCTTAAGATTCGCCAATTTTTATAATGAAATGCTGCAAAAATTTCTCCATATATTTCACTGTGGATGATGTTTGTATGAATTCGCATTGTATAAAATGCTTGTATTGTATATGTATCAATCTATAGATGCAAATGTTTACATGTTCGATTGAAATAAAAATAAGATAAATTTAGTCGAAAAATTGCTCAACAAATTACTCAAGCAATCGAGCAAATACATAGCTGGGCGACAAATTAACGGATCAAAGTCATTAAAGAAATTGCATACATTTATGATTCACTTTTAGAAATTTTTGACTTTTCATAATATACTAGCTGAACCTGGTATGCGTTGCAATGCCACAATAACGCATGCAATTCCCATTCCCAAGTTAAAGTCCTGGTAATTTGACTTATCCATTGCTTAACAGCGGAAAAATGCAGGCAGCAAACACATTTGAAATTATTCAATTGTTTGTTTATTTTACCCTAACAACGCAGATCGCGACGCATTTGAAATTATTGCGTTGCAATGCCACTAATTCCCGTTTTTCCTGTTCTGTTCCCACTTTTGGGAAGAGGAACAGGCTTTTCCTCCCGTATTCTGCGCGCGCACATTAATACGGGAGGAAAAGCCTGTTCCTCTTGTTCCTGTTGTATCCTGCTCGCGCAAATTAAGTGAGTATGTACCGTTTACCATGCACCCTTTTTTTTATCTTTCGACTTAGGATCTTTCGATTTTCGATCTTTGCCTTCCGATATTTGCGTTTTCTGTAATTTAACATTCCGGTTCGTCACGGAGACCGGTATATAGATATGAAATTTTTTATAATATATAAAACTTTTTATAGTATATTTAATATGATATAGGAAATTAATCAAAAATTAAAAATTGAATATGAACCACTCCGAAGCAAGCTTATTCAGCAAACGAGCATTGTTTCACGCCAGAATTTGAAGTGGTGTCAATTCTCGGCCCGCATACGCAGTGCTCGTCCTTTTAGTTGGGTAGTCTGCAGGTACATTGTTGAGTGGCGAAGGGGTTGAAAGGCTCACAACAATAAGTTGTCGCAGGCGGGAGTGTGTTAAAACTTTCGGACGTTAAGTGAACGAGTTTACGCCGACGGTGTTGATTCGCTTATAACGCGGGGGGCCGCTAACGGCCGCGTGATTTGTGACGGTTAACACACACATATTTATTTATATACATCCCCATACATACATATATGTGTATATATTTGTATGTATGTATGGGTATTCGAGCTACGAAGTCTACGAGGTCTACGGCGAGGGTTCGCTCGCTTATCAATCTTGCTCGGTTGCGAGGTTTCGAAATAGAAATTATTCGAGGTGAAAGTCGCTCGTCGTTTTGGTGTTGTGATTGATGTTGTTTTTGAATTTACTTAATCTGGTGATTTTTTTGAGATTATTGTGGTGTTTTTCTATTTCGGTTTGGGTACGAGGGTGACATTCAATTCACATGATAACGGGTTTTCCATTAAAATGTCAATACATACATACATAGTTACAAAGCATGTTTAAACATCCCTGATAAGTGGATGTTCAATTAATCTACAACCATTATGGCTAAATCTTTAATACATTATGTATGTATATACATATATAAAATTGAATGTCTGTCTGTCTCGTATAGGCTCCTAAATCACTCAACCGATTACGATGGAGCTTTCAGGGTTTGTTGTATGCATATCCGGGAAGATTACTGTGAAAAAAAAATGAGAAAAAACCTCTTAATAATAAAATTCGTCATTAGGATTTTACCGACGCGAAAGTTTAAAGTGCCAATGTGTAGTCAAGGAAATTTTTTCGTTGGTAACCACGTTACCAGTTGGTTTATGACGACACGGCTTTGAAGAGACGTTAGTTGAGCTCCAACCATCACATGCGTTTTTCTGACGAACTATCATTACTATTATAACGGGAACGGGAATTGCATGGGTTATTGTGAATAAATAGAATAGAGCTTTTTTTATTTTTGATTCGAAAAATATGGTGCATTCAAGAATTTTAGACAAGATATTTTATTTTTATTTTATTTATTTATTTATTCAATCGATCATGTACACTTGTCTTACAAATCGCTCCAAAGCGATGAGTGTACTTTTACAGATCAAGAAACAATAAATTATTTATGTATATATGTAAATACATAATTATTATTATATATTTTTTACATTAAATATAAAATATGTATATGAGCAAACGTTGCAAAGTAGCATGGCAAGCATTTATACAATACGAATTTATACGAACATCATCCACAGAGATATCTATGTAGACATTTTTGCGGCATTTTATTATACAAACTGGCAAGTCTCAAGACGCTGAAAGGAGATGCCAATTTTACAGGAACCGTTTCAATGAAAATCAATCAAAAATTGGCAAACTCTGATAGTAAACGATCGCCTTGGTCTGATAGTAAACGATCACAAACCAAGGTCTTGCCATCAAAAGCCACCAGTGGGATTTGAACCCATGACCACTCATCGAAATACATATAATATGATATAAATATTGCGTGCAACTATATAAATGCCAGAAACCATTGCATCAATTCAATAATTTGATTTATTTATTGAAATATACTAAGCATTGTAAAATACTACGTTGTTGATAAATTTCAATAAAAAAATACATATATACATACATAGCATAGAATTGAATTTGAAGAAATGTTTGATTACATACATATATGTAATGTTGTATATTATCATATATTATAAGTAACTGTAACGCGCGGTTGTTAGTTTAGTGTGTGATTTATTTTTTGTTTATAATTTTCCTCGGATCGCGTTTTCGTGGTGCGATGAAAAACTGGCCGAAACGACGTGTAATTTGTATTGTTCATTTGCATAAAAAAAATACAGAAAGAAAAAAACACCAAAAACGTCGACTTATCAGTGTCTTTATCGCGTATAACGTGTTAATGTGAACGTTTGCCTTCAACTTTTCAGATATAATATTTTCACACTGACGTATGTATGTACTCGCTATCGAACGTAAATTTGAATTAAACATAGTTAATCACATATTTTTGATGGGAAAAGTCATTAAATCATGTAAAACGAGTCGTTTTGCATTTCTTTAAACAAGCGATAAATACTTTCGGGCTTTTCTTTTTGAAACGTTCGTAACAAAGTACGAGTATAATATAATATACCTTTTCATGTGCATATGAAAGTAATTAATTCATCTTGTCAGTTAATTTTAATAAATATTATTTGAAATTATCTTGCATATTGTACGACCTTTCATTACATCTAAAATTAGCACTTACAGTAAAATAATAAGTAAATATAATCATTTTTCAATACAGGCATTAAAGACATTTACTGAAAACATTCAATATACAGTTAATATTGAAACACTCAATGGCGTTTCTGAAACGTGTACAAAATGGAGGTCTTTTATATTAAAGGATAAAATATTGTAAATTGAATTTTTTTTATTATTTACGCATGTATGTAGATATTGTACACGTGTAGCAATTGTGGACATACGCATTTCATATAGTATAGTCTATTATCATATAAAATTTCATATTGTATAGGACATACACATTTCATATTCTATACGAAGATGTCTGCTTATTAAACAAATTGTTACTAAAGCAAACGAGAAAAAAAACAATGTATGAGAAATGAACAATATTTTTTAAAGATCATTCCACTTGCAATAATTTGTATAAAATTGTAGCCGACATCCTCTCAATTCTATAATACATTCCATTGTAATTTGCGAAAGAATATTTAGTCTAATGAGTGCAACTGGAGAAAGGAAAGAAACAGATTATTATTAAAATATGTAGAAGCTGAATTAATGCAATCGTAATGACTTGAGAAAATTTATATCAAGCAAAATTGGCGAACTATGTGATTTGAAACAACTGTTTTGCTTACATAAAGTTTTGAATTTAAACCAAAATATGAAATTTGTACATATATACTTATTAAAGTCATTTAAATTAAGCAACATACATAGTTGATGATTTGAAGCTTTAACAAGGTAGGCTGAAGAACGAGAAGAGCTAACTTTGTGAAGCAAAAATATCTAATAAACATAAATAATAAATAGGTATAAGTTAATCGCACACTATAGAAACTATTATTGGCTAGTTCTGAAACATTAAAATTTAACAAACTTTACATAGATACTTATTAAAGTCATTTAATAAGTATCATAATTGAAACATACATAATTGATGATTAAAATCTTTAACATACTAGTCTAAAGAACGAGAAGAGCTCACTTTTGGAAGCAAAAATATCTAATAAACATATGTAAATAATAGATATGAGCTAATGGCGCATTATAAAAAACTATTATTGACTAGTTCTGGAACATTACAATTTCACAAACTTTACATAGATATAGTACATGGATACTCATTAAAGTCATTTAAATAAAGCAGCGTACATAGTTGATGATCAAAAGCTTTAACAAGGTAGTCTGAAGAACGAGAAGAGCTCAATTTTGGAAGCAAAAATATCTCATTATCATCATCATCATTTACAGCCATTCACCATCCACTGCTGGATGAAGGCCTCTCCAACACGTTTCCACTCGTCTGTTTTGCGCCACACTCGTCCATCTCACCCCACACATTTTCATAATTTCGTCCAACCATCTTCCCTGCGGTCTTCCTTTTACCCTTTTGCATTCTCTCGGGTACCATTCAAGCACTTCTTTTGTCCACCTTTCGTCCATTCTTCTAGCCACGTGCCCCGCCCATTGCCATTTCAATCTCTTTACTCTATCCACTATGTCACTATTATTGACTAGTTCTGGAACATTAAAATTTGACAACCTTTAAGAATTTCAAATCAGAAAATTCCAATAATATACTAAACTGTTATTATTTTGGTTTTTGGTACTGTCAAATGTTCAACGCTGAGTATTTATATGTATTATATATGTAATATATAAAAAAGGTTCACCATCCTTCTGCCTGTAAAGTGATCAATTTTGAACACACCACACCGAATACCACACGGAAAAGGTGAAAAATAAAAGGCACATTTGGAATCGGTTCCAAATTCGGCGTTAAGGTGTGCACAGTGTGGAGCTTTCACCATCCAAAGTTCGGGTGTTGTTTATGGGGGTTTTTCACGCGACGCGGACATAAGGCGAGTCACCCACCACCCACCCCACTTTCTAACCCTTCCCACCCTTTTCGACGAGTTTCGTTCACTCCATCCGATCATTCACCGACTCACATACCTACCCACGACCGAGCGTACCTACGCAGTAAACACTCGCTGCTTTACGGGCCTCTTCGACGAATTAATCTCGCAGGATTCCTGAACAAGTCACACATAAAATTGAAACTATAAAATGAGCTTTATAACCTGGTCGCAAAAATAAATTTTAATTTGACGAATGCAATAAATACATTAACGGCATTTTCGTCTCACTCTTTTGAGGCTCGTTGCATATACTATGTACAATGAATAATTTTACCCAATGGAAATAGTTTTTTATAGATCAAAATTTAATGAATCTTACATTTTACCATTGTTTTTTTTTATTTTACAAACACATATTTGTTACTGTTTTTAAAATATTGAACAAATAAATATATACTTTACTTTCAGTTCTAATATTATATGTTCCAATTGGTGATTTATGTAGGTCATTCATATTCGAATGCAATTCAACTAGTATATTATATCTCTACGAGCGCAAATACACTTTCAACAATGTGCGCCAATTTTGTGAATCGAGGGTCGATCTAATATCTAAAATCTAACAATTGTACGTATGTACATATTCAAATGTTGATGTTACAGTCGAAGTGTATTTTCAGTTGTAATATATTCCAATTTATAGAATAAAATTTAATTAATCATATCTCTACAAGCGCAAATTACACTTTCAACAATGTGCTCCAGTTGTAATATAACAGTTCTTATGTTTTTACGGATGCTTTAGAATTCAATAATGTGTTAATAGGTATTACGTATTATGGGAATGGTTATCATAAACCGATAACTTTAAGAATGTGTTCAAAACAAAAATGTTAATTTTCAACTCAGTTTACTAGCCGAGTGACGCTTTCACGAAAAACTAACTTCTCCGTCTTACCTGGCACCAACTTATAGTTGAACTGTATTTCAGTTGTAATATATTTTCACCAGTTGAAATGTAATTCGCCATATGAATCAATTTGCGTGGATTAGACTTTATATAATCCAACTAGTCTAAATATATTACAAATGGCAGATACACATCAACTGTAAAATATACATTACGAAAAGTATGCATAGTGATAATTATGTTTAAAAACGTGTGTTGGTTCTTTTAAACAAAACTAATTCAATTATAAATCTAGAGAAATACTAGCCCTAGTATAGATCTTTATATAGGTAGAATACATTTGCATGTTTTCTAGATATTTTTTTTTACATTTGAAATTCAATTTTATTTCTAAGAAGAGTCAGATTATTTTTTTGTAAAATTGTATAAAACTTGCTGATGAAATTTCAGTATTTTTAAGTATATGAAATATTATTAATCTATAGTACATTTCATACAATGTATATGAACTGGAATGGCAAATTAGCCTGTGCATTTTTAGAATTCTTCTTGTTCGAATTATGTTTGCAATAGTCATTTATATTATTTTTTGCGTGCAAACATCAAAGGTAGATCCCGCCGAGATGAATATCGATACGTATCGGCGATGTCACGAATATCATGGTTCAAATATTTCTTCTTATTGTTTGTAAAAAGCCGATCGTTTGGCTCGGTATAAAAAAAAATTGAACAAAAAAAAAACAAGTAAATACTAGGAGTTTTAATTGACGTCGGGTATAGTTTTGACGCGGTTGGAATTTTCGCCTATTTTCTTGTGTGTATGAAATCTTAATTTAAGTTTAATAACATTTTTACTTTATTTTATTGTGCGCTTGTATTAGGTGTGGTTATAATACGGTGTGGCGTCAAAGGCAGTTGGTGGAAATGGCCGGTTTCGAGTTGGTTATGGCCTTCGACACGAGACGATCGCGTGAGGCGCTTCGCTCCCGACGCCTGCGGAAGCCAGGGGGGCGAAGCCTCCTCCTCCCCCATGTACTCCCTTTCCGAGCCCCCATACCACCCCCCCAAAATTCGCTTAACTTTGTTAGGTAGTTCTCTCTTCTTGATACGAGTTTGGTCGGGCAAAAGAGCAATTGAAGCTCGGTGGGAATTCTTTGAGTATTATCTGTGTTTTGTTTGGGTATGTTTGTTTGTTTGAATGTTCCTTTTGAATGCACGGAAAAAACTACCACCAAATTAATATCGAATACAGACATTGATAATATAACCAGCAGAATAAACTAGTGGTTAGCATATAATGCTTTGAAAAAATCGGTCACGGGTTTAAATCCCACTGGTTTCTGCTGGTCAGACCTTAGATATGTGACTCCAGGTCGGTCGTTTTCTATCAGAGTTTGTCGATTTATCTGATTTTCATTGAAACGGTTCCAAAAAATTGGCAACCTTATCCATTTTTACCTTAGCAATCTTGATTTTCGCAAAATTGTTTAAAAATGCTGCAAATTTACAAATTTGACCACATACATATGTATCTGTAGATGTTAATTGATATGTATTTATGTACTTTGTATAATAATAGTAATAATACTTGTATCAAATGTACAATGTTTCTGGCCTGGAAGGCGCGTTGGGGTTACCTGTTAAGCCTTCTTGGTATAAATTAAAAATAAATAAATAAATATGTGTTAATTTTATAGAAGACTAGTTGTTTTACCCGGCTTCGCTCAGTAATATAATATATAGCCGGGTAAAACATTTGGTACATTTGTAATATAAACAGCTTAAACATGGCGAATCTAGTAGTAAATATTCATTTTATTAGATTTATTTGAATCGAAAAAAAATTATATTCAACCATATCGAATCGTCGACGTAGAAACTTTGATTTGTTTTCCGATTACCAAAAAATCTTACATACATACATACATACAAAGTCTCTTTCGAAATTATATATTAGATGTGCTTTTCATATCTCTCATACATAAACAGACAAGTCAAGTAAATTTTGAGGAACAGTTTCATTTTCATTATTAATGATCAAATATAATACAATGTAAATACCTTTATTAAAACTGAACAATATTGAATAGGCTTAGTAGAAAAACATTGTATCCTGTTGATTATTTTTATCCGTAAATACACCAAATTTACACTTGAAAAGAATTTACACTCACTTTAGCAGTCGTTCATTATTTGCAATTTAATACCCATTTGGTATTCTTTTCACATCCGACCAATAAATCGGCAAATGCGTTCACTTTACATGACATCATAGCCATTTGGAAACATACATATAATCGATTCTATTCTACGCATAAATAAAAATATAAATTTACAACAGGAAAGTCGACCACGATCCATTAACCGTGCGCTTTCTATACGACACATACATAACTGCACTAAATTTTCACTCTCGCACATTTTTTTACCATTCTCCCTCACCCTCTCGGCCTTAATCTTGTTTATCATCCCCGTCGACTCGTCTTCCTGCCAGCCGAACAACCACCCCCTCGAAATCCCCCATCGAAACCCCTCGAAACCGACAAACCGCAGCGGTGAACCGAACCGACATTACTCCGTCCCGCAAAACTAATTAATTAAAAACACTACCTTACACCACTCTCGCTCGAAAATTGTGACGCAAAACCATCGCCCCACATATCGACAAATATGAAAAAAAAATAATAAACACGTCGAAATTCGTAATGGTCGTTAACCGAGTGAAGCACTTGTGTATGGAAATGCTATTGTTTCATTAAGATACGCGTTATTGCTTATTACCACGTTTTAAGAGTGGAACAATTCCGTTTGTTGTTATTGTACGTATGCGTGTTTTTGTTGAACAAAAAAATATGCTATGTACCTTATGTATGTAGGTATATAAAGATACAAAAAACGGATGTGTGTGTGAAAAACGGATATCATAAATTTCGCCTCAATAGGTGGGGTAAATGTTGCCGTAACAAATGTAGTCAATTTTCCTCCTACGAATGGAAAATACTTTTCCTTGTTTGTTTGATTTTTCATCGCCGATCTTACTCCTATTTATCGGGGAACGTCTAACTTTCTTTGATTTGGGAAATATACCAAAGTATACATATACAAATTGCTTAATCTTGTATTTTTAATTACTTTTTAAAAAAAATCTCAAAATGACTACATTATTTATAAAATTCTATCACCTCTCCTATATTTAGATTTATTTTTTAATATGGGGAATAAGATTGAGCTTGATTAAGAGGTTATTGTAAAGAGGATGATTTATTTGTAACCTTTAAACCTTTACCCATTGTTTTAATGTGGACTTGGCTTGCATCCTGCATTTTGATCGCACACACGGCTGTAAGGTATACAGCTTGCATTATACTCGCATATACATATGTAGTTCTACTTACGGGTATAAGATACAAAATATCAAAATATCACCAGATAAAAATCCATTCTGTTAGAAGTTTTAGACAAAAGATAGAAGAAAATGAATATTTTGATCTAATCCAATTTAAAAAAATAAATAAAAATATTATCTTTGTGATCTTATATGATTATAAAATAAATTTAAAATGTTTGATAGGAGAATTATGAGCATTTAGGTTCTAGGATTATTACTCACTACCCACCCACACAATTATTATTCACACTGGTATTGCTCACACAAAGATACCGCACGCAATCAATAGTACATGAAAACAGCAATAGTAAATAAATCCAAAACAAAACCACAGGCAACACTCCTCCTAGCAATTTTAATAGAAATAAATTCGTTTATTGACCAATTTTAAATGTTCTATTACAGTTGGTAGTAATAGAAGATGGCGATTAAATAAATTGAATAAAAAATAATAATAAATAAATATAGGGATAATCGTTCATTTGGCGGGCCGCATGCGGCTGCGTGTTCGACATTTCCATTGTATACAAATACAATAACACTATACTAAATAAAAAATGTACGCAATTTCCCGTTAGAATCTGGCAAATAATTTATTCGGCTGATGTGTAAGTTTCACGCGCGCAACTTTCGGTGCCTCCGTACACGTGGATATTTGGCACGTGAGGTGTAGACAAAGAAATAAATAACCCGACATGGGATTCCCCCATTTTCTTTATATATCGAATCCGTGTATTTACACCAGCTCGCGTGTTCTTAACCAATACCCCACCTCGTATATTATAAGGTATACGTATATATGCGGTGTTACCGAAATTCGAACCGTTGAACGCTCGCATAATTCACGTGCGGAAAACTGTACAGCATCCTGTTTCGCCTTTACGCCGTGAAAAATCGCCCCGTGAAAAACGACCGAGAAAATTTGCGGCGGGTGGGGGTGTTCGAAGTGCGTAAACTCGACTGTTCCTGCTAAAAGGCAATTTTTCATGTTTGCACAATCGCCCGCCGTTTGCCAAACTTGAACTGAACAATCGAATGTATGTTTAAGGAACTTTCTATTTTATTGAAGTACGCACGTATACTATTTTCTGTATTGCTATTCTGATTTAAGTACTACTACTTTATATCTAAACATATTTCGTTTAAAAATATAACATTTTAAAATTCAATATATGTATGTATGTATGATACTTAAGACTAGTGTTGTGCCCGATGAAATATTATCGTATGGGTTATGGCATATTAAGCTATTAATTAAAAAAAAATCAGTCAGTCCTGTGTTCGATCCGCACGCGTTCCTATGTTTATTTTCAAATACCTTTTAAATATATTTAATTTAATATTTATATATAATTGTTTAATATGAAAAAAAATGTAAAACTACCTGCAAAAAATTTTGAATTTTTACAAGCCTATTAAATGTTTTTACTAAACATGTAAAAACTAAAAAATACCTGCCTACAAATAAAAAAATATAAAGCACCAATAGAAAAATTAATTAATTAATTAATCAATTAAATAAATTTTCAATAGATGGCGCTTAATGCTCAGAGAATTGCCTGGAGAAAACATTGGTAGCAAGCAGTATATATAGAAGTTTTTCTTTTGTTTTTATGTTCGTACATTTTGTTGACAGTGTTTTAACTGTGACGTACGAATCGAAACGACTATTATAGTACGTCGAGCGTTATCGTACACAGACACACATACACACGGAATAGCGATATTACATATATGATGATTATACTTAATCATATTTAAGATTATTTTATTACATATTTAATTTCTCTTTCAAACGCATTTTATTATATAAAATATATGCTTTATTATAAACGCATTTTATTATATAAAATATATGCTTTATTATAAACGCATTTTATTATATAAAATATATGCTTTATTATAAACGCATTTTATTAAATTATAATTTGTATTGAATATATTAAGCATATTGTACATATATAATATTTATAATACGTACATATATATTAAACATACAAGTTAATTTAAATTTTACAAAAGTATTTGATTATTTTAGGCATTCTATATTTACAGATGCTATGATATGCGCATGCGTGACATTTTTTGTTAGCTGCACGAGTTCGTGCACCCAGCCATTAATGAAATAAAATATTTTTCAAATTAAATAAAAAGTCTTGATTAAATTTTTCGAAACACTTTAAGGTATTGTGAAATTTTATAAAGCTTTATACATTTTTAAATATTATGTTGTATACCATACGTAAATACAATATGCAAGCTTTTATATTAAAATCTTGTAATCATATTGTTCGCTGTTCTATTTGAATACGTATTTACGTATGTATTATATATAGTGATATAAACTACAGTTCATAGTGAACCTTCTGTCTAGACTTTGATCTATCTTATACGGATGAAATATAGCATTTTTCATCCATTTTTTCAGCCAAATAGGTTTATCTTTTTTTTTAGATAGATAGAGAGATTACCGTATCGTGTGACAACACACACACATACTCTCTATATTTCACTCTCACTCTCTCTCTTTCTCTCTCTCGATCTGGATCATTTTCCTTGAAGGTTTTTTCTTTATTGGCTGAACCTTCCGTCCCAGGAGTTTAACCCAAGGGTGGTCGGGGGGTGTGGGGTGGTGAGCTTTCTCTTGTGAAAGTTCTAGCTACCAGCTATGGGCGTAGCCAGGGGAGCAAATTAGAGGGAGAGGCATCGCTAACGGCCCAAGAGTGGGACGCAACACAGTGATTGATGACCCCTTTTGTTGGGCGTCCTCGCCGCTCAGATGTTACCAACTTCGCCTCATCGACATATTCGACGTCACTTTTCCGGATGCATATACATATTTTAATAAAAAATTCTAAAGTGGACTCGATCGCTTAGTTTAAACTTAAAACTACTAGAATAATTTTTATTTATCCCATATTAATTGTATTGAAAAAGTCCAACTAATATATATTAAACCTTTACGCTACCGTTTTCCTACCTACGCCCATACTACTGTTCCCGATATTTGAAAATCCTTAAACAATCTTTCTGTCAGGCGACGACTCACTGATGCTACATTATTTTTTAAGCTCCTAAATGGTCTCCTTGATTGCTTTGATTTACTGAGTAAGGTTGGTATCAGGATCCCAGTTAGGTATTCTAGACACCTTGCACTCTTTTCACTTAATCCTTTCAAAACCAATTCCGTAAAATATTCCTATCTACAGCGTGTTTATCGTATGCTTAGCGGGGAGCTGAATGAGGTTGATATCTATTCGGTATTTTCTTACATCAATTCAGGACTGCCATCAGGAGAGTCTTGATTGGTTGATCCATTTCTATTTCTATTATACATTCTTTGTCCAATTATATTATATCAGTTTATGTTTAATTATGCATTGTCCTATTTAGTCATATTTTAGTTTTTATTAATTTCTTTTTCATTTGTTTGTCTATATGTACTAAATATATTATGTATTTTGTAAAAATTTATAATTGGGCTCAAATGTTATTTTGTTATATTTATTCTTTTTTTTTATAAATTTCTACATTTGAGGCCTGTTGATTTTTCAACCACTAAATAAATTCTTCATTCGTATGTTTCATTAGAATTAAAGATAACTTCATACATTTTTTACATGACGTAAGATTGCGAACCGACTTTAAATTACCAGGTCAGTGTTTAAGTTACCAAGTTACTAGTGTAAACCGTAAAATTAAATACTGCTTTTTAGGAATACAATATTATGTATATGTAGATCTATATTAACATTTAGATCTGAATTTGGCATTTACTTAAATCCATCTAAAATATGGTTTTGCAATAGCTTTGTTTATGAAGCGCATTTTTCATACCATTAGATAAATTTTCCCGTGGGGAAAACTGTTGAAGATCCCTTGATTCGGGTTTTCTACGCGTAAATCCTTCGCGAGGGTGGAGGAGAAAGCAGTACACGGAATTCCAGTGAAATTTATTTGGTGGTGCTCGTAAAGAGAGGGAGTGAGGGGTGAGGAAGAGGAGGGATGGAAGGGGGAGGGTAGGACGAGTTTTAATCAAATTTCGGGTTCGTCTAATTGAATGGAAGATGACTTTATAAGTCGCACAACTCGAAATTCCGACATTTCTAATCCGGAAAATTCGACACCGCAACGGAAAAACAACTTTTCCGCGGGTAAAATTTATCGGTCGTGCATTATTCGTTCTTTGACTTTGAAACAAAAAGTTGAACTTTGACGAAATTATTACGGAATTCGTTGCACGAAAATTGTGCGACCAACACGCAACTGTGTATCTTTCTGTATATAATATAACAATAAAAATTCTTACATTGAGAACGTTAATATTCAAATTACGGGTCTCTCATCATTTGTACCTCACACGTGGTTCGAATTTTGATAATCGGCTCGAATTTGAATATCGATATCGTTTATCTTAATGGTGTGACTCGTTTCAAAGTCGTCTAGCCTACCAAATAAATAAATGCAAGAGACGAAACCTAGCACAAAAAAAAAACAACAAAAGTTTAAACGCATAATTAGCGTGCGAAGCCCATACATAATTCAATCGAACAATTTTTGCTTTCCGTGTTGATGATGACATCAGTTGACACTGGAAAATAAAAATAAAAAAATAACGCAGCAGTGAAACTGTCAAAATTTACTCGCAAAGAATTTATCGGTTTCTTTGTTCCGACTTTTGCCGTTAGAAAAAAAATCCTCACACGCAAGTCTTCGTAAGTAATAAAGCGTGGTAGTTTTTTTCCCGAATTTTTTCCTCAGACGGACGACTTGGGAAAAACGCAAATTTTTATATCCGACAAAAAGGACGGTGATCGGATCTAGATTAGGGGAATTTTCTTCAGAATCGGCTTCGTCATCTCTGGATTTCGAGTCATCCGAGACATTAATCCCAAGTGCAGACATAGACGTGTCTTTTATGTATATACGGTAGATGAAGCAACTCGCTAATCGAGCGTGAAGATACTAAAGGCATTAAATGTCTACTGTTTGTTCGGCTTTTCGAACCTCTTGAGTGTCTCATTTTTATTTTATTATTTTATTTTTATTGCTCCGAAGTGGACTTTATGATACATGGAGTCCATTATCACTCTCGTATTTATTTGTTGTGGCGTGCGATACCGCGACATTTCGTCCTATGACTGATGTATTATACTGCCCATAAGTGTCTATGATATAATTTACGACTGACGAAATGTGTATTTAGAATATGTGTATATAAAAAAAAAATGAGTCGTATACAGCCGTCGACGCGACACGAAATTCGTGTACGTTTAAAAGATTATGTGTTCGAATTTTGATTGATCGTGTGCGGTATCGAGGTGGGCGTCAAATAGAGGCGAACTTTGTCGTAGATTTACTACAGGAAATTCAGATCAAAATTAGGTGTATGTATTTAAATAATATTTTAATATATTCTGCATTTAAATTTTTAAAATATTTTTTGATTTAATGATGTAACACAGCATCACACTTGTGCTAAACTTTCATGCTAAAACCGCTCAATCGGATTGACTTTTTTATTCACTCTGAAATCTCACATGAATAATAATTTTATTTATATATAAATATAATAAATTAAGTTTTAACGTATTTGGATAACTTAGGCTAAGAATAATCGTAATAAAATGTTTTCAGGACATTGAAACGTCTCAAATTGGTGTATGTTAATTTAGGGCATACTTTTAATATTAAAATCTTATAATTTATTTCTTTCAATGAAGCTATTTTAAAACAATTAATAATTTATTGTTTACAAATAGACTATATATGTATGTATTTTATATATTATGTTTGTATGTATGGTATCTAAAAATTAAAATATTTGCCTAAAAAAAACTTTATATATGTACATATGTACGTAAGTACATACATACGTAGATATGTAAAGTTGTATGAAATTCCAATATTCAATTATTAATTAATTACAAATTTTTAAATGTAATAATATGATTTTGTGTTCTATTACACAATTATTAAAGTTATGAATTATATATGTATATATTTTTTAATTCAGAACTAAAAACTATGTATTAATATAAACCTTGCACAGGACCTATGAAAAGCTAGTTAAAGCACTGTATACAGCAGATACTCTTTATCAATGATTTGTAGCAACATTGTAGAATACATTACTCACACTGTGTCAAAAATTTTGACCTGAAGAATTGCACAAGCTTCAACATTCCCACTCAATCCTCAAATAATCAACGCAACGCTTCGACCGGACACAAACACCAAACCCAAATTGTCAAATTTTGACAACAGATAACAGCCGTAGTGCATATTTGGCGCAAAAGTGCATTTGCTTGTACGTTCATATCTTAATTGACGCCTAGTGCATTACGGCAAATTGGATACGACGCCCCTATTGTCCACTAATCGCCGACAAAACTTCAAACTTTTCGAAACCAAACGTGTGTGTGGGTCGAAATTTTTCGATCGGACCATTTGTTTATTTATATCAGAGTGCGTTCGTATTTTCGAGACACATTAGAGACCCACACCGGCTACCAGTGTTGAGCGTTTTATAACGTTCCGATACGAGATAAAACGCTCTTTCGGCTCGAAAATTAGAGTGTGGACGAACGGGAGCGTTGTCCGGATGCATTGGAGATAAGACTTTATATATATATGTATGTATATATATATAGTATATATGTATATTATACAAGTAGTATAGTATATGTAGAGGCCCACCCTGGAACATATTAGGGTAAAAGCCCGCGTCAATCGACACTCTCCTTATCTTCTTTATGCACTTTTTATGTTCACCGAAAAGAGTAGAGTATGTGTGTGTGTGTGTTTCTGTATAAGGCGATAGATACCTACACCTAACGAAAATTAATTACTCAATCGAAACTCGGATAATTCCGATGATGCGGGAGAGGAGGGGTTACCGGTGGGAATGAGAAAAAAATTGACTAGTTGGAAAAAAATACAATTAGCGTGTTGATTGTGTATTCGTTGTAATCGTTCGTATATGGTACTACTGGTGATTGAGAGAGTGGGCGTGTGATCGGTGATTAGGCGTCAATCGATGACGTGCTCGAATATGTTGGGTGTATTAAAAATATTGTTAGGTGTGGTTGGCGGTAGTCACTCGACTTTCGATAGATCAAAATTTCATTTTATAGTCCGATTCTGAGATAAATGTACGCTGAAATGTGCGCATCTTGTATGGAACTGAAACAAAATTTAATACATATTTATATTTTTTTTGGATTTTTCTTACATTTAGTATTTATATCAGATTGTGTACAATGTAAACGAGCTTAATATTGAATACTACAAATTTAATATATTGAAAGATTGACATTTTGATAAATTCGTTTTAAAAGAATAGTAGAATAGCATGTTGTTTCAGTTCATGTCAAAAGTTAAGAAAAATGTTTTGATAAATCGAAATCAATTTAGGTAGTATTAAAATACACTCAGTTCAGCGGTTCTTAAACAATAGTACATAGATGCAGACACTCACTAAAAAAAACAAATGAAAACTCATTATAGTCAATTAAAATATGTATAATTACATGTACATGTTCTTATTGCTACACAAATTATTTAAATAGAATTAAATTTATCACAAGATTCAATTCTATATTTGGCCAGCTTTTGGACACACAAAAAGCTTAATGTATGTAGTATGTGATAGAAAACAATAATATCATATTTTAGATGAAGTTAGATATTTGCAATATCTGATTTATTTATATATTAGTTTCAATGACAGATTATCTTATTCAAAGGTAGGCAACTTCAGTATTAAATGCGTCAAAAATCCACCTCTCATTTGAATCAGGATGTGAGCGTCATTAAATGATCCATACAAATTTTCAGTAGTTCAGTACAATTGTTCCGCGGACCATAGTTTATGAAACGCTGACCTAGATTGTCATTAGATAGGCCTTAATAAGCACCATAAATGGTTCTTAATGATGATATTCACGTCAATCCAATCGGCGAGGGTCACATTTGAACCTGGCGATAATTAATGAATACGTCGCTTAGCTTATTTAATTCGGAGATTTGAGGTATTCGAGTACTTCGATTCGAGGTAAAATTACTCGTAAAAATTTTTATTTGGTCAACCTCGGTTCAATATCGTCACTTACGACGCCGCCGTCGTCGCAGAGGTCGCAAAACCGGATAACAAGTTGACAAAACGGCTTTTTCAAAGAGCCGACCGCGCATTGTTGAGATAATGTGTTAAAACACTCATTTATGGTGTTGACCTTCCCTTTCGGTCAGGTGTCGTAAACATTTTTAATTGCTACGTCATTTTCGACTTCGATAAACGCCGACTTCTACGACAGCTGAAAATATTCGCATTGACCCATCACAGTCCGACTGGATTTTTTTCTTGAATTTAATCACATAATGAAATTGATACTGCATGTAGTGCCGACTTTTCGATTTTTCGCGTGCTCGAATGTCGACCGATTTTGACGACACCTGAATTTTTTAAGGCGGCTCAGGTAAGACAATGTGCCGAAGAAGGGACCACAGCGTTAGCCGGGTACAAATCGACCAAAAAACCGGTCGTAAAAGATAAAATTGTCAACAGATTCCTACCAAAGTGCCATCGGAGGCACTAAAACACTAGCATCGGTACTTAAAGGATCGCGCAAACACACACACACATGTATGCATATACATATATTCAACGAAAAAAAGACGATTTAAAGATTTTAGTACTCGAACTAACAATATAATACAGATTGCTTTAATTAGTGATGTGGTTATTAAAATTTTTATTGAATATACCGAATATATTCACTCATTATATTGTACATGTAATTTTATTATTAATAAATTTAATTATTAAAAATTAATAAATTCTGATTGAAAATAAACATTCTAAAGAACACATGAGTGTATTTTCATACAAAAAAAAAAATATATAAATTTTTTGTTGAACCTTCGAGTTTATCGCGTATGACTCCGTATGCGTTTATCGGCGCCGAATTATTTTTATATTCGCCTGTGGAATTTCGGGCTCGATTTTCTCCTCCAAAGTTCGGTAAAAACAGAGTAAAAAACTTGGATTTTCACCGGGCATTTGTCTCGGTAGGGCTTAATTTATTGATAACACGAGTTTTTGCCACCTGAGAAGTGAGCGGCGGTTCATTAGTAGCCCGGTCCCCCCATTAGACTACGCTCAAATCGTGGAATCTCACCGGTCATATTGTTTTTACCGACGGATTCCGGTGTCGAACACCTCGGCCGAAGTCAGGGGCGTACGTGACGATAGTTTTTTTTTATTTTATCTGAGAAAATCGAAAATTGCTCGATTTACGTACAAAACGACTTTATGTATGTATGTATTTTGCGCTAGAGGTTAACGCTTGGAAAGCATCGAATTCAAATTGATGTATCGTATATTAAAAATGAGATTTTTATTGAATTGAAAGTTCATACCAGTGAAAAAACAATGCTACATGAACCGAACTAAATAAAAGTCATACTCGAAAATAATATTTAAATCATAATAAAGTTTTATGTAGTATGAACAATGGGGTTGTATTGAATGCGTAAAATACATCAAATTCAAATTGATGGACCGTATGGTAAAAATTGCGAATTTTATCAATATTTTTATTTAAAATGAAAGTTTAATTCAATGAAAAAATGATACATTATAGATCCAACCAAATATTGTAATCAATATATGTAATTCATAAAACATGACTTATAGTATGAATAATTACAGTGTACTTTGCATCGTATTGCGAAAATGCAGATTTTATTAATATTTTTAATATAAATAATAGTCTAAATCAATGACAAAACGATGGCATAAGCCATCTATAAAGATCCAAACAAAAATCATAGTCAATGTATTTAATGAATGTAATATGAATTTCAGTATGAATAATTACATACGTTTTGAACGAATGAAATGCATGAAATTCAAATTAAAGTTTATAACGATGTAAATACATACATGCATAGATCGAATCAAAATGCAATGTTATATCAATTAAATTTTTATTTTTGATTTACTTGGAAAACTCAATGCATCAAGTGTATCGCCAATTTTATATCAAAAATGTAAATTGATTAATTTCTCTTTAAATTAGGCATTATGTTTCAAAATAAAATTACTGCTCGCGTATGAATCACCGAAATAAATAAAACAAATGTGCAATTATACAAATTTGCTCATCGGAGTATGAAAATTGATTTTAAAAACAACAAAAATCGGCATACATGAAACGTTACGATACGCATCGACGATAATCGGCTTGAAATATAAGGTATTTACGCTTAATATGCGGCTTAAATCCAATCCAAAGGAACGAAAATTCTTAAAATGACCGCGAATATCGCAAAATTGATTTCGCACGGCCTCCATATCACATTTTTCTTTTTTTTTTTTTTTGTTTCTACATACAAATATCCTACATACGAGAATTTTCCACGACGCGAAAGTTCCACACTTGATCCCTGTCGACATTATTTCACGGCGATCAGGCCCATAAAATTTATACATATATAAATAAATAAACACATCGAAATGGTACAATGTGTGCGCTCACCCCGAAGCCCGACGATAAATCCGACGTTTTATTAAACGCCTTTGCGGTTTTGGCAAATGTCACCACTTAGCATATATTCTGCGATACTGATGGGAAATAAAGGTAGAAGACGGTAGCCCAAGTATCGAATGACACAGTCAAAAAAGCCGCACTCGTACCTTTGAAGATAGTGTAAAAGGTTGACGATCGCGTTGCGGCGAGATGTCGACGAAAGCCGCCACGAGAAGATTTGATAAGAGACATTTTGAAATTACCATTTCGGTGTTAATTAAGTAAACACGTATACGACTTAAGAACGCGTTATCTGTCAATCTATCGGTTAAATAAACCGACTACTGTTTGCTCGCATGTCATGTGTGGGACGCTCGGTTCAAAAGCGAGCCAAGTCCCATTGAAGGTAATGTTACATTAAATTAACTATGAGAATGCAACTTAAACGTGAGATTATCTTGTTGCCATAATAATAAATTATTTAATTTTTTTTTTATTTCAACATGTATGTGTATGAAAAAATGACATTATGCATTTGAAAAATGCATACATACATAGTACTGAATAAAAACTGATGACAACCCCTATATACATACATACATAGATCGTCAGAGGTTGCTTAGTATATATGTCTCTCTGAATAAAACTGATTTTTGCTTATAAAAGATTAACATAAAATTAGTTACGAGCATTCGGTTCGGGAAAACTACTCCATTTCATAAAGAAGTCATCTTGTTAGTCATACTTTATGTTACTGGATTAAAAATTATTTCCTCCGAAGATATATGAATGAAAAACGGCAAGGGGTAGATTTTTTTCATGTAGTGAACTTTTTTCGTTATAAAACGAATAATAAAAATTGTTCTAAAAAACAAAAAGCTACAAGAAAATAGATACTAAATAATTTATCTAGCAATTTCAGCCAAATTAAATATTACCAATATGATATAAGTAGGTACTGCATATTTTGTGCTATATACCATTATATAGACAATGGTATTCAAAACAATAGTATGTAGTTAAATTAATAACGGCTACTTTGACCAATTTAATAAATATCATGTTACAAAAAGTTAAGCAAATAAATAGACGAACTTTTGTTAATTATATGGCAGATGTCCAAAGTTTTCATATAATTTCATACAATGCTCATATACATAATTAGCTGTTTTTCGATATATTTTAATATTTTTTTAATTGTAAAATACACACAGTATTTTATTCTATACACAGGGATACAAAAGAATATAATTTTTTATTTAAATTATAAATCAAGCGAGCTTTTTTGCCGCCACGCATTTTCCACAACATTCATCACGCCCTGCTTTTTTATTATTTATTTTTCCCGTATTACATAATTTTCAAATTTCAAACGAACACATCCACAGTGTTATCAAACAAAAATATATACTATATACATATTCATACATATACTACAAGACGCTATCGAACTTTACACCTCCCCTAAGACGCGAATTACACTCGATTTTTTTGTTCGCCTCGTTCGAATCAGTGTCGGTGATTTCACAGGTCTTGTCCGTTTTGTTTTTAATGTGTCGGTCCGTTAAATAGTTGAAATGATTACAGCATCGCGTCCGTCGCCATAAACTTGTTGGCTCTCTCGCTAGGTGGGCAGAGTAATTAATAGATAAAGCCCGGGCCGTGGGGCCCCCGGTGTGGTCCCCTGTTATCCGGGGGCCCCCTTTGATATGGGGCGGCTCTCGCGGCTACCTGTGGGCCCCGTCGGAAGTGATTGATACAAAACTTTATACGAGCCGAGGTCGTCTTCTGTTTTAATGGCCACTTTTATGACGCTCTTGCCCGCGTGTGAAATAAAACGTGACGTGTCTCCTCTTCCTCTACGAAACGGTCCTAAAACCAGTCCAATACGCATAAGTATGTATTTATGTGCATACATACATATACATATCTATTTACATACCTTCTGCTGTACACCTTCGTACACTCCAATTTGTTAAATTAATATGAGCCATAATTTATTTATTTATTTAAAGTCGACCGGAATCTTACATGTATATTGACGTAACTGGTTCGATGCCCTTTCAAAAGTAATCATCTGTTTTGTTAGTTGGGTGAAAGTGAATGCGTTTTCATTAAATGTGTATGTAGACTAATGAAATAAGTTTTTAATATTCTTATAATTTTTTTTCAAAAGAATATTAAAAAAACAACTACTACATACATACATACAAACTATATTCAAAAACAGTCATACTAATGCTAAAATTGGGACTATACTAGTGTATTGCTTATATAAATATACATACATACATATGTATATTAGTTTTAACCCTTTGAATGCATAATCAACGCCGATCTGCGTTTTGCTAACAAGTACATGGGCCTGAAAAACGCCGATAGGCATTGTATTTTGAGCATGTACAAAGTAAACAAGAACACTACGTAAAACTACTAATAAGCCTTTCTAGGCAGCATTGAAAAAAAAATACATTGAACATGGGTCGTGTAATCCATGTCAATCATTTGTCAACGTTTATAAAGATTCGTTTATACCAGAATTTCTGAATTTATAACCATAGCAGAATTACCCGATGGAAATCCCTAACTGCTGAGTATTTTAGATTATGGCTTGGCATTTAGATTGTGAGCATTATATTTTATGTAATAACAATGAAGAAAATGAAATTGGTTTTGATACATAGACTTCTTTTGTTTATTTTATATTGTTGCAAGATATATTAGAGAGTCTAAACATATGTTTATAAAACTCGAAATCCTTCGCGGTAGTTATCTAGGGTTTGTTTAAATTAGGTACAATGTTTATACCTGCTTTTTATTGGATTTCTAAATAATTCTAGTTGGAAATTTTGACGAAATTTTCAGCGTTCAACAGAAAAGACGCCAACACTCAATGGGCTAATTTCTAAATTAAATGTATTATCATTCAAATGCCAAAAACTTTAATCGATCACTAACTGTTAAAATTTTACTCCTTATAAAGTCCATATAATAATATGCCTATTATTATATTCTCATTTTTTTTTTAATTAGGTGCAATTTTCTATTCAGACCTTTACACTATGAATTGAATCGTAGATAAATTCTTTAAATGTTCATTATATGATTTTTAAAGTCAGCTTTACATAATAAGATTATGAAACTTAAATGCAACAAAATTTCAATTTATTTATAAACGAAAATTTGGTTTGAAAAAAAATTATAGCTACACTAAATTCCACGTAGTAATTTGGGCGTCCATTTCTATAGCCAAAAGCGTGTTCTTTATATCAGGATGTATTGTATTTGAGTCTAATTAGTATCAGAATCAATATATGAAAATTTGTGATTGTGAGATGTCCAGTGAAAAAATCTACAACGATTTGACTGATTTGGTTCGAATTTTATTCGTAATTTGAATCACTTTCCATTTTGATTTTCACGCTTTTCTTTACTTCAGCTATTCACAAGACCTTCCAACTTAATTCCTCCTAAGCTATCATACTTCATCACGCCATATGTTAAGACATAGATGCAACCCCGATTGTATAAATTTGACACGCGCAACTTCATGAATATTTTTTGCACAACGTAAAAGCAATCTACAAAAAAAATAATAATTAAATACAGCAGTATTTTGTTACCATCACAAAAAAAATATGAAGTTGTTCTTGTCAAAATATTACTCAAGTGGGTTGATTTCATCGGGCGAAACACAACCAAATTTACGCACGGAATAAAGAAACCAATAGAAACGGCATCTTTATCACGTCGATTTAATTCAGACACCTAAAGGGTTAAATTTACAACGTTGACCCCCAGATCGAAATCTGCATACGCTCGATCTCGATGCCAATTTCCATGTGCGGATGTTGATTTTCTCACGGTGGGGATTTGACGGAAAATATTTACTCTGCCTCCGCCGTTCGGTAATTTCGTTTGCATTTAACTACACAAACTCCCGACAAGAAAAAACAAAATAAAAAAAGACATACATGCGCACACACACAAAACACACATTTTTTTCTCCATTTCGGAACACGTAGTAGTAGTCGAATAAGATCGGCAATTTTTTTTTCGTGTGCATTTCAAATGTCGTGGATATAAATAAAAATACGCATGTGTACGTGTGTTTGTACGCATTGAACGATTATGAATGTTGGAGAGCGAGCATCGAGGATTCGGTGCGTACTTTTGTACCGTCTCTTTGCATTATTCAATTGGGTATACACATGTGTACCTACGTATGTATGATATATGTACATATATAGGACATACCTACGGTAAGGTAGGCAGATTGGCTCTCACTTTGAAAAGCCGCCGAACGTTTTTGGTCTCGGTAGCCTGCGTTGATGGACGTCCGACAACACTGAAAAATGTTAAATGCGACGCGGAGGAATCGCCAGAAAGATTAATCGCCAGCACTATGGACGGCCTCTCCGTAATGGCTTTGTAACTTGTAATATTAATAACGTTGCATGTTGATTTTGTGCTGGCATGTGCGTATGTGCATGTACATACTTACTTACGAGTGTGCGGTGAAAAAAATAAATAATGTATTATAAATAGCGGGAGATGGTATATTAAAGCGGGCGTGTGATTGAAGCTGTGCCGTTTGAATTATTAGCGTGTTGTGTTTTGGTGTTGGAATTTTATGACTCGTTTGATTTATTCGAGGTGTTTGCTTTTGGGGTGGAATTTTATGCAGATTTTCACGGTGACGTATATCGAAAGGTCTCAATTGAAAGTAGAGCAGGAAAAACACAATGATACTGCACAGCTATGCAAAATTTGCAAATGAATCATTCACTCAAATTATGTAATCATTATATACTATCACATTGATATAATGACGAATTAAATGCTTATAAAACGTCAATCCAAAGATTATTTAAATATATAAATAAATCATCCTTTTTCTAATCGTCTCTATATATTTCCAAGCAAAGTTTAGTAAAAATGTAATTTATTTACAGAAGATTGCTTAAAAGTTGTAGGCTTTCGTTTGTTGAAGCTTTTCGTCGTATATATATTTATACAGTCGAACATGTACTGTTACAGATCGCTCCAAAGTGATGAGTGTACTAATACAGATACAATACGATCAATATAATCAATACAAGCATTTATACAATGCGAATTCATACAAACGTAGTGACATCTATGGAGAAATTTTCGCATCATTTTACTCTAAAAATCAGCGAACTTCAAGACGCTGAATAACTTGAGATGTGCAAGAGACATAGGAAAAGGAATGCCAATCATTTCAATGAAAATAAGAAAAATTGGCAAACTCTGATAGGAAACGATCGACCTGGAGTCACAAACCAAGGTCTGGCCAGCAGGTACTAGTGGAAATCGAACCGTGACCCCTCTTGTCGAAAGCATAATATGCCAACCACTACATAAGTACATAAGTCCACGCAGCTGCAATGTACTTATGTACGTATGTTATATGAATTGCATTTCAGCAATTTAAAAAGTGTGATGATTTTACCTCAAGTAATGGTTTACAGTTAATAAGTTTAATTAAAAGTTTTCATTTTTAAAAGCGGGCAAATATTTCATTATAAATTTTTTTTAGTATTATTATGTACAATAGCGTGATATTTTTTACATACATTATCAATTTCAGGTACTAATTGATCTGTTCAAGTTGAAAAGTACATTTTTAAAAATTACACATTGCGACAAAACGATTTTTATCACACCATTAAATCTGAATACAACTAGTTTTCGCCCACAATCGCACAGTACATAATAGAATAAATTAGCATTATCAATTCAAACATGTCCCATTGAAAAGTAACCTCAATCAACAGCGGACAAAACTACACTCAACAATAAACAAAGTCGCTCCATTCAAATTTACACACACATAAAAATATATTACATGTATTTTTATAATGAACATTTGCACCACAGAAGAGAGAGAGAGAGAGAGGGGGAGATGTTCATCGAGATAAAATCATGGTTCGGCAATAATTTCGCATGCCGTTCGCGTCCATTTTGGTCCGTCTCGTCGCGCAGCGAGGGGCCCCCTTTGATACGTCCCGAAAGGATATGGGGCCCCCATAAAGTTGGCGAATTTTTTTCAGCATTTTCTATTATTTCAATGCGCGGCCATTGTTTATAGATTGTCAAAAGGCGCCGACCGGCCACTCAAAGAGCGCGCAAGTGACGCCAACCCTACATGGAACTCCAGACGAGCATTATGTATAATATTACCTACATACCTCAATACATACATACACATATACATATATATGCATATAAAGACGAGTCTTGTATGGAGTAAATTAATGAAAATTGGAATGTGACCGTTTATACTGAAGGTGAATCTGTCTAATTCCCGAAATGCCCCCTCCCCCTCTTTTAATTGTGCTTATGGAGCTCGTAAATATATTACAATTTTTGGTATACATGCTTTTGCTAGACAAATAAGCTGAAAACTGCTAAATTCTGCATATTATTTTATACCAAAGTACCATGACTTAGACGGTTGACAAGTTTAAGAAGGGTCCAGAGATTAGAAAAGACGGTCTCCCATACAAAACGCCCAAGCAACGCCGGGCAAGTGTATTTATCATAATTATTGTCATATTCAATAGTAATTTTTTCAATATAGAGCTGCCAAATTTTCATCTCACAGTTCATTACCTTGAACTCGAGACGTATTTTAGAAAGACAGCCCAGGATCATATAACTCTCATACAAAAACGCCGAGAAACATTTGAAAAGTGTGTTCTTTCGTTATTATTTTAGTATCTAGAAAGTTATTTTTAGTACTAGAAAATTATGTGTAATTTTATCTGCTGAAATAACGTCGGAAAATTTCTAAAAATATCCGGCTATATCAGTTAGGTAATTTAATATAAAATATTAATCAAGGGCATTCAATATAACTGATCTATTGAATACCGTATAATAGCAACATTATATATGTATGTCCAGAATATATGAATAGTAATTTGCGTACACATATAGTATGTATAAATAGAAAAATTATTTTGAATAGTGATGCGTGTGTGATGTGCGTGCGCGTCGTGGAAAATGCTGGGCGGGTTTCGCAGGGCGTGGCCTAGACAGGGTGGGAATTTTCTCGCCTATATTAGCGCCTGTGCACAGCTTTAGGGGTGTGAAAATTTAATAACGCGATTCCATAAAAGCCCAACAACCCTCCGTGCTGGCGTTGACTTACGACCTTTCGACGCGCGGCGAGCACAACTCGCGTGAAAATCGTATGGAAAAGCTCCGTTTCGACACGCTGTATATGCCATAACTATACATATTTATGTACATAAATGTAGGATATATTAAATGATAAGTGTGGCATGCAATATTTTGCATATTTAATGTAATTTTCCTACGTGTCTAATTGTTGATTCGAATTTTCGTCAAATTTGTATGGAAATGATGATTGAAATTTCACATTTACATGCTTAAGCTACAGTAGTTGTACAATCAAGCAAATTGAATGTATACATAATACACATGTCTCTTTCCGTTACGAAAATAACTAGAATTGAATAGATTCTAATTTTTCTTTCAGAACAAGCTTCCGAACAAAAGTTTCTTTGAAATGTCTATTTTTGTATTAAATTACTTATAGAAAGAAATGTAAGATACTTGATTAATATTAAGTGATGTATGTAAATTGAGACTTCTAATTAAACTAAAAAATAAAGATTATTTGTATTTGAATTTGAATTTGAATTTGTATTGAATTTATATTTGAATAAAGCAAATTTTTCTTTGAATCTGTTTCTAAATGAAACTTTCTTTCAATAGTCTATTTTTGTATCAAATTATTATATTACATGATAAAATCTAAGATACTTGAATAATATTAATTGAAATTTTTCTTTTATTTATCGAAAATAGCAAACTTTTGAATAGAAACACATTATTTTAGTCCAAACAACACTTTCATAGCCTTGTATTTGTATCTAATTTTAAATTAAGAAAATATTAGACATTTCATAAGAAAAGTGGAATGTGAATTTTATTTTGGGACTCTGAAACAAGCTATTTCAGATAATTTTATTGTCTTTTAAATAATTACAAAATTTACCATATAAATTAAATTTCATAAATCAACTCATCACATTTGAAGTATAATATGTACCTATTTCGTATGAATTGGTTCAACGACTCCCAAAGTCCCAATTGTTGTTTCAAATCATACTTTATTATACAAATTAAGCATTATTGCGGTCTAGTGTGATATGGAGCAGTTTGATAGCAGTCATGCTTAATTGCAATATAATGATAGTACTTACAAATTAGTTTTCACACTCATCAAAAGGATTACGAGCAAAAATAATTTAAAAAAAAAACGAAACCGAAAACGCAAAATATCATATTGTCACGGCATACGAGTATAATTAAGAAATTTTTTCCATATTTCGACATTTTTTAACCCTCTACGGAATCCGCCATTCGTCGTGGAATAATTGCGTCCAGCTGTGAAAACAATTAACGTGAAACTTTTTCCGTGTTTGAGTGGAAAAAAGTAATTTTACCAAAATGAAAATAATTCCAGCGTGCGTTAAAATGAAATCCCGTACGAAGAAAGCACACGACCTAATGAAAATGTGAAAAACGACCTTTCCGCGGAGTTATTCATAAGTTTTCCCCCACCCGTCTCGCCCGAACCTAATCTTCCGGTGGAAAATTTCCACTCGACACGTACCCACCCCCTTTTTATCACCCCTCGCTTTCATCGCATCTTTAAACTAATTAAATATTAATAAACAAACCCAAAATACGCGCGCACTTTCGACTTGATTTATATTCACAGCGTATGCGTCGACGACGTATATAATTTTCATATTTAAAAATTATACCGAGTAATTGATTTTTATTGCACCGGTTCTTGAGAGAGTACTATACTTTGCTCAGTTGTAAATTGTCGTTGAATTTTAAATTAATGACATCTAAATTATTATTCGCAGCACTGTGTTTTCGAGCTGTTCAAATTTACGACTCGTAACTGGATCGTAGACATTTTTTTTTTGTTACAAACTGACGCATGAATCAATTTAAATCAACATAGCATAGCAGACTCAAAATTCTCAAGAGCTATTAGTTTGATTTATAAGAAGCTTTCACGTTGAAATTTCGACCAATTCACGAGGCTCATTCAAGAATTGAAAAGTAACTGTGTAAACTTTTTTAATACTTATAAAATATGCCTCCAAGTTCAACTTTGATTAATTTTGTTTTATCGATGGCTTATATTATGATTGAAATGTTATGTTCCTCATTTAAAAACTAGATATTAAATTTCAATTCAATAAACCACAAGGTTTCTGAGAAAAACATAAAAACACCTCGATTCTCTTAGAGTAAAAGTACTACTTTTGGTTCAGATAAAAATATTTACAAAACATAAGGTTATAAAGATTATCATTTCTATCATACATATGTGAACAAATTTCAGTCCGATTCAGTTAGCGGTTTGGGGGATAATTGAATTCAAAAACTTAAAAAAAGAGAATACCTATAAGAGGAGGTACCATTTCCAGTCAACTTAAAAATTTAAAAAAAATTTACGTCGTGTCAATAAGAATTTCAGTAACCGATACTAAGTTTCAGTTTGATAGGACTGTTCAAAAAATCCCCAAAATACACAGACACACTCACCTTTTTTCTAGATCATAAAAACGTGATCAGTAATCGATTCTGAGTTCGAATCAGTCAAAATCTCGAGTTGGAATTTTCGCATGATCACAAAACTTCATCTATTGTTACTACGTACATACATACATAGATAAAGTAAAAATGTAAATGTAAACGCTGCATAGGCTCAGTTATGGAAAGGAGAGCTTTTAGGAGCTTATTAAATTACAAAAAAATCTAATACGACTGGCACAATTATCTGAAATGGCATTTCAAGGATTGTGTGAGTCAAAAAAGGTTGAGAGCCGCGGTTCTAGATTAATTTACATATAAAAAACGAGCGTGAAGCGAATCAGTCTCTTTGATAGAGTCAAAATCTAAACCGAACACGCTTTTTTTGGCGTGCGAAATTCAAGACGTCGACTAGGGTATTAAGTGTCGCGTCTTTTGAAGATAATTAAGAGCGATTACGTATGTTTTGACGCCTCGTTTTTTTAACCCTTTAAGGTCCACAGACAGGCCGGATGCTGGCCGGCGTTAAGTCGTTAAGTTTCCGGCGCCCGTCTTCACGCTCTACCGGTCGATTCGTCGAAACGTTTCGCTTCTAATAATGCGAACGACGCTTTTGCACACTTTGTCGGTGTGCTAAAACACGTGAAGCTTATTAAGCCGTTAACCCTGCACAGCTCGAGAAGAATTAATGCCCGCAAGATCGATTTTTCCGCGGCGAGAGCACGAACGGGCGTGGAAAACCCCTCGAGGGAGGTTCGGCTTGTCTAATTTGAAATAATTTATCGCTTAATCCGCGGCACTCGAATTTAATACCCGCTTCTTCCTACGGGGTGGATTTCTATACCCCACACACACTCTCTCGAGGGGGTTGGTTTGATACGTACTTGCGTATCATCCCCCCAAGGAGCTACCCTAATAGTACTAGATCGCATCTGGTATGTACGCAGGCTAGAATTTCTATGATAGACTGTTTTTAGGTTGGTTTTTAATTTTGTTATGACGTCAACTGGCCGTTGAAAAGTTGTAGTATCTGATCGATAAGCCCTTATCGATGAATCTGAAATGTTTAATATTCAGCGTTGTATTTAAATTAACACGTAAAGAGTGAATGCCGGTGAACTTTGGCGCGTATGCAAATTTTGTGTAACGCTATACGTTAATTAACCGCGCAAACGTCTGATTAAAATTATATATTAATTTATAAAACGTGCTTAAGATCAATTACCAAGTTTCACAAATATAAATCAGTCACCTATTTTTTAAATTTACATCCATTGGAGTAAATTATTTTGAAGCAATGTATTTCTACAATCATTGAGATTGTTGAAGTAAATTCAAAACCTACGTTTTGAGTTTAATATTCTAAAATATACATATATAAAATCCTTCAGTTTATATTATCGATTAGATATTTCATTGATTACCGTATACAGATTCAAAATACATTACAATTTAAATTACATCGTATTACATACTCGAATATAAACGACTTATGACCATACTTTTGTGTGTGCTTTTTGATTATAATTTAGGTTTCAGATAAGTTTCACGAGAAAACTCAAACTTTTCTTTTTAAATTAAAAAAATATCGATCTATTTGTTTGGCTAATAGATTATATGATTCATTTTTATATACCTCAATTGAAATGATGTTGTTTGTTTATTTTTATAACTTATACACACTCAATCAATCTATGTGTAATCAATCAACAATTTCTCACTAACATAACACTATGATCAAACATGCATTCTACTTCTAGACACACACTTAGAAGACAAATCTGTCGGCTTTTTCTCAAGACAAACCGTCTCTTTGTGGGACCCAAACAAGTATTGCTCGAGCACATATCATCATCATCGTGTGATGGGTACAAAAAAGGTTTTAGATTGAATTACGCGGTTTAACAAACGAGCAGGCCGCGGTGCCATCGGCAGATGGCAGATATGTACATGTACACCAATACACTTTTTAAAAACCCTTTCTAGTCCAGACAGGGCCCCTACAAAGAGTGTCGCCCTTACAAGTTATCGTTCAGTTGGCTGTCAATACGGATCAAGGGGCCCGGATCACGGGTCTCCTTTGGGCCCCCGAGCCGCCAAGATCCAATCATTGGACCGTGATAACAAGGGACATGCTCTTTTGAATGCTACGCCGACAAAAAATACTCTCATACCGATATATAATATATTATATGTACATACATATGTGTGGAGAAGCGTCGTACTACAATAATAACAGGTTGCTAATCGATAAACGTATCACTATGTAGTATCGTCGATAATGCTGTAATTTAATTGTGCCTCGTAAATTATGATTTCTTGGCTTCGGGCTGCGAAAACGTAGAGAAGTGATTCTATTCGCACTTTGCAAAATAATAAAAATAAAACATACGTGCAAACAATCGTATATAATCATAGTTGAAGAATGGGTTTCTGTTCGTATCGTATGCGTGTTGACGTATTCATTTATTTCCGTTTGGAAGATTATTCATGACTGAGACCACACTTGATTTTATGTTTTTTTTTTTATATACATATGTACACCAGAGTGGTCCTTAATATTCTGAAAACATAGGATTTGAGTTTTTTTGAAATTATTACAAATTTTCAACGAAGAGTTATGTCCTTTTAGGGTTAAAATAGATAAATATTAATTGATAGCATTTTTAATTTTCTTACGTTTATACCACATATATAGTATATCCTTTATATTTAGATGTTAATACATATTTAATTACTGAGAAATCCGGTCAATATTTTCGAGAAAGACAAGATTAAAAGAAACTTTCATCCAGTTATTTTAACTCTTCATTTTCAGATTTACTATTGTCTCAAATCAATAAATTTACGTTTACAGTTCATTCCAGCTCATTAATATGTACATATAAAAATTGCAAACGCATAAAAGCAAAATACAAGATGTTATTGACATGTGTCTGAGAATTTACACTACTAAAGTTACTGTTTTTAGCACTAATCTGAGAATTCACATTAAAAAGCATTGAATATTTTCTTATTTTGCGAAGGTACTCTTACGAATAATGCAGATGTTAGCTAAATTGGATTCTGGAAAATACTGTTAAAATCGTCCGTGTCAAATTAGATTCACACGCATGAAACCAGGTGCGATTATCGAATGGTGGTTTTGTATGGGTAGAAAGTTGTAAAATAATATATAAATATAAATAATGTAATAAATATCGACGTGTATACTCAAATATGTTAATGCATTTGAATATAACAATATTTCACGTTTTTAAATCGTTGTAGAAATATTTCTCGTGCCGTAGTTTTAATGCTGACGTTTCGTGACCTTATATTTAAAAGTCCTTATATTATTTTGTGAGACCGTGTATTTAAAGGGAGGCTTTAGTGCGTATTTGCATTTTATTGTTGTGAAATTCTTGTGAAAATACAACTATTTCGCGTTTCTGTATTTTTTTATTTTATTTTTACGATAAAAACGAATCGTTCTGTTTGACCCATATTATATAAAATAGACGTATTAGTAGAAAAAAGCCGTAAGAAACAAATACAATTTGAACGATATATAGAGAGCTATTTGAATTCATTAAAGTTTCAAAAGTAACATGGCGTATTTTCATTGGATTTTATTAAAATAGCTGCAGTACTACTGATGTATTTCAATTTTTTACGTTACGTTTATTTATGGATTCGTATTTTACATACTAAATCAATTTATTGTGAGATATTTGCCAACGTTTCGTGAAAAATTGAGTTATAAACTCTATACAGTCGTAAATCAAGCTACTTTTTACCGTAATATAACACTCGACAGATATTACAATTCGCATTTGATACTTTATGTATATAAATTGTAGAAAATTGTACTTATTATGAAATGGCGTTTAGAATTTGTGTATTACAATTACTTTCGTTTATATTTATGTCTTACTTTCGCATACAAATATCAAATTTAATGGTCCATTAAACACACTCAGTTACCAATGATTACACTGGATGTAAGCCACACTTAATTATTTACTATCGGAAAAACAACTGCACAATTTCTTCTTTCATTGTGAATGAAGCAGAAAAAAGGCATCAAACGGCAAGTTATTAGGTTTTAATAATAAATAATACACGTTAAGCCGTTTCAATAAATCCATGAGATTAATTCTGAAAATGTATTGTCCTCTAAATTAGGTACTACCCCATTTCGAAATCGTGCTTAAAAGTGGACCTACATATTTACGTGTTGGGCTACAATTTCTTGTAGAAATTAAATTATCAAAGATGCTGTTTTATTTATTACACTGTCATTTAATTTGCGAGTATCATTACAAACAATAGTCATGATTGTTTATTGTGTATATTCATACTTTGTATAAATCACCATGCCAACTGATTACTATTGTAATAAAGCGGTCTTTCTTGCTATATTCAACGATATACAATATATAGTAGATGGTATTTTAAATGAGACCTTTTAATATAAATCATATCAACTATGAAAAATTACACTTAAAGCGCAAATCTCTACATTAAGTGACGTACGGGATCGCCTACTTCGGAATCGCTTACTTCGGGATCGCCTACTTCAGGACCGCTTCCGGGGAGCGCCTCGCACTTCGAAGTGAGTCAACACTCGACCGTCTCAAATCCAATTTGAGAAGCTCTGATTGAGGATGGTTGAGTCACCTCGGAGATATGTAGATGGGCGCCCTTCGTATAATGAACGGTATTGATCGCCATTCACACGCGCTTGGTCCGGCGGCTGCGGGGGCCCCCAGAAAGGCGGATTATATATATACATATATACATATACTACATGTAGCCACGTGTGTGTATGTGTGCATGGGGGCCCCAGGGGCCCCGCCGGACCCCAGACGGCGCCCTGGTCTCAGGCGCCACCGAAACATTTAAGTCGGACGCGTTTTACACCACCCGATATTAAATCGGAGCCGCGAGTGGTGGTAGGTAGCGAACGTGTTAACGACGGCTAATATGTTCCTATACGAAATTATAAATTAATCGTAATAAAAGAAAGGTTTTGTGGGTTCATTTTTAATCTCATGTATACAATATGATTAAAAATACTTAGATGAATGTGTGTATCAAATATGACCATACAAAGTACAAAGCATCTACTAATTAGGTACATAAGTACATATATAGTAGGTATATAGAGGTGAATGCTTATGCAAATCTACAGCTTTTAATGGTATTCTAACTTAGATCTTTTTACTACAAATTTTTCAAAGCACCCTAATTAATTTATTAATAAATAAAAGAAAATAAAACATTGCAAGTTTGATGATGGAATTATTAAACTCCCAATAAATTGAGCATTCCCCTTTCAAACAATCCGTTAGATATAATATTTTATTCCATGTATAAATTTAGATTAAATATGATCTTAAATATGTGTATATATTGTGGTTATTTTCTTTGCACGTAGCACTTTGAAAAGTCATGTAAAAAGCTCAAGAAAAATTGTTGTGTTTTTCTTTACGATTTTGTCGAAGTTTCAATGCTTTCCAAACTCTCATACTTACGGTTTGTATCAATTTTTATTATTACGTATCCCTGACACGCTTTCACATAAAGTCTGTAAAGGTTTTTCACCTCTGGTCCTATGCAATATAAAGCAAACGGCATATTGGTAGATAACCATACTGAATAATGCGAGGAAAAGTGTGCGTTCGTTTTGGAAAACTCAGGTGAAAATGTCGCTCGATGAAATTGAAGGGAGTTTTCATCAAACGCTTTTGGGAATTGTTTTTGAACACGATTTCATTTTAAACGGAAAATTTATACGATATCATCAAAACTATGGTTTCATTTATTTCAATTATAAAGATCTTCAATTATGCAATACTTAACTTGAAGAAATATTGGCTTTATGTTAAATTCAATATATCTAATCGGTATTCATTCTAAATCGATATTAAGAGGAATCTCAACACGAACTTAATAAGAACCATAAAGAGGATATTTCTAGCATTTTAAATCCATTCCGGGAAATTCAGCAGTGCTTCTCTGAGCATACAGAAAAAGAAGCTGCACTACTACACTGTACAAAACCTACTATCCGCTTCTCGGATAAAGTACGAGATGGATTCTTTGAACTGTGGAATGATTTTCTAACCATCAAAAGAATGATTGAAAGTATACTGAATGTTGAGAATAACGTATGGAGGAAACTATGTATAGAATTTCATGATAGATATTTCTGTGAAAAATATATGCAGAATCACACTATATGATCCTGCTACAATTAGCATCCAATCTATGGTTATAACACTCACCCAATCAGCAGTTTTGAAACTTGACGCAATATATCACATGCAAATCAGATTAATTTAACGGTACATTCGAGATATATACACACATAATAATGAAACAACGAAGCAAATTGACCTCTCTCTCTCATTCTCTCGGAGAAAAATTCCAAAATCTCGTCTCGGCACCGCCCTCCATACATCAACGTCTCGGAATTCTTCCCACGACCAGACTCTTCACGAACTTCACACCTAATTCAATATCCTCCTCGTACGTAGACAAAAAATTACAGGTATGAAAATAAGACGCGTGACGTCACCTCGCTTAAAAAATATACATTTATATTCTGAAGTGTTAATTAAACATCGGGGAAGACTATCATAACATCGATTCGTGAGAACGCTTCGGTTCTGTACGTTGTGTGTGTGTATGTATTGATTTTGCGCGATTGGCAAAGTGGCGAAATGGCTCTCTCGTCTCGTGGTTTTGAGCCGTGGCTCGAACCGGCCGAGCACTCGGACCGAGTCCCTCTAATAGCAGGTTCGAGTCCGACACACAATGTGTTGTTTGTTTTGTGATTATCGCGTAAAATTCATTTCGACCCGCCACGCGCTGCCGCACCGCCCACCACCTCGAAAGTCGTGTACAAGACGTCTCGCTCCTGCTATCTACATGTGTTTCGGATAAGATTGTGGTTTTACTTCTTCTGCAGAAGCCTGCTATACTCTCAATGCTATGTCGGATTGAATTAAATGCTGATTTTATGGTTCAAAAGCGACTGAGTGACATTTTGTCTGTGTATCTATATGTACTTACATAGGTACACCGAATAGTCTTAATAGTCCGAATAGTCTTTAAGTATTAATATTATATAATAGTAAAAGATTAACCGTCTATTTGTATTCATTTAAGTATGTAGAATTTGCCTGAATAAAATAAAAATTATACCTTAGCCCAAAATTGGCGCAATATTTGAATTCTTAAAAAAAGCATGACAATGATCAACCTAAATACTTATTCTGCATCATTAAAAGTGACTATTAGATGTTAATGAACATACTTTTACTTATTGGAAGATTAAAATATTCGGAAATTATACGCAAAGTAGAATGAACTACCATACTGTAAAGAAAATCATTTTTATTTCTAAAAAAATCAAAACCTCTTTTCATCTCAACCAAATTTTGGGTTTAAATCAAATTTTAAAACATTATGATTGCATGAAAATTGCAAGTTTCAACCATATTATTTCATCTCCACATCTTGTTTAATTTTCCATTGAAAGTATAAATGCAATTTAGTTATTTTACCCATTTAAAAATTGATTTTTTTACATACTAAATATTATACATAGTCATCCACTGTGCCTAGATAATTACATAAATGTATGTACTTGCATATAAACATACACATAAATTACATATATGTATGTATGTATGTACTAGCGATTTTCTACTGAATGCAATAAAAATCATTTATATACAAAGAATATTTCAATAATATTATGTTACATACTATATAGTATATAAAATAATTGACATATATTATAGAGTATAGGAAATAGCTCATAAAAAATATAATTCGATAACTTTCACTGTCATTTTATAAGAACTTAAGAAGTAAAGCAACTAAATTACATAGACAAATGGACTATGGTTGATAAGAATGACAGATACAACACTCACATGAGGCCACCAACCCAACCCAATTCAACAAAATTCGTATATTGGTACTGATAAGATCTGGATGGTTATCAAATCCAAATCGACCGTCTCCTATTTGTCAATTTATCTAACTTGATTGCTGAAACGGTTCCAATACAATCAGCATCGTTCTTTCACAAATTCATAAAATTGTCGATTGTTGCAATAATACATACGCTTGCGTTTTCTGATTAATATCTATATGTATATACAATATACATATCAAATGTGGACAATTAGCCATAATGTTGATTTAGTGTGACCTGACATGGCACTATGGAATAAGTACATACATATAATATATGAAAAAAATCTTGAATATTTTTTATACGAATTAAAACCACCAAAATATCAATCAGTACGAATCCAAAAACTATACATGAGAAATGGATATAATATAATATAATACTTTCGAGCGTGACTGTATGTGGCGTGGCGTTGAAAAAGAGTATCTGGCGTGGCCGGCCACACGGTTATTACGGGCTTAACGTGATATAGCTACTTACCTGGTTATTTCACCTGGTGACTGGCGGGCATGGAGGTAGGTGGGTTCTTTCCATGCACACACACACATTCACCACTTTATTTACAGTATTCATTTTTTCCCGACACGTCTAAAACAAACAATCAACAAGATAATAGCCGGGTGCCAACGGGTCAACCGATTTGAGGCGATACTCATCTCGGCCTTATATATTGTATACAGCACGTCGCGATTTACCTTATGCGTGTTTTATTTATTTTTTATTATTATTATTTATGATGTGTATGTTATAGTCTTGTTTAGATTTGTGAGTCTAACTAGGCGTCGCCCGAGCTAAAGTTATTTTCGTTTAATAATCATACTGCATATATTCTTTGATGGATTTTACTTTTTATACAATTCGTGACATTGCCTGGTTTTTTATTATTCATTTAATACAATTTTTTCTTTAAACGCTTTTTATTATTACTAAATTACATATGTTCACAATATATCTTATATCTATTTTAATAGCTACTGATCTGCTGATCATTTTCTATTTTTCAATTTTAATTTAATTTTGTTACTAATCATAGTATTATATTCTTCTAATGTTAATGTACAGCATAATAGGAAAAACAGCTCAAAAACCTATTTACAATTCTTATAAATGGTCATAATACATCTAATACATAATATTAATTAAAGACTCTCTAAAGTCGATGATCTAAAGCAAATTGTTTGATTTTGATTTTTAAATGCTTTTTATTATTACGAAATTATGTTCACAATACATCTTATATCTATTTTAATAGCTACTGATCTGCTGATCATTTTCTATTTTTCAATTTTAATTTAATTTTGTTACTAATCATAGTATTATATTCTTCTCATGTTAATGTGCAGCATAATAGGAAAAACAGCTAAAAAGCCTATTTACAATTCTTATAAATGCTCATAATACATCTAATACATAATATTAATTAAAGACTATCTAAAGTCGATGATCTAATGCAGATTATGTTTAGGTAATTTGTGTTTATACCTGAAGGGTATAGACATTTTGTTGTAATCACCAAAACTCTTCACAAGTGTGTTAGTATGGTTAATTCGAATTTGATAAAAAAAAAACTAATCAGGTTATCTATCCTGTTCCATTGATACAAAGCTCAATACAAATTGTATATTAGACGTGAATTTTTTCAGCTTTATATTTGACTCAACCAAATTGTAAGATTTCAACATTTAGTAAAAATATAAAGCATTTCCTTCTCACTCTAATGGAAAAAAGATTTTCGGAATGTTACTAATTATATTGAGTACCTAATTTTTATTTTAATTCAAGCTGAATTCATTTGCTTTGCAACTTACGTTTACTTCATACCTATGTATTCATAAAATAGATCTAATTCCAATTCTACCTAACATACATAAAATATCTCCCTTTAATGCTTGTACAAACATAGGAAGCTTTTCCAAAAAACTTTCAACTCTTAATTAGATGAAATACAGTTCATCCATCTATATACTTTGTACATATGTATGTACATCGTATGTATTAAATAAGACGTATTTAAATGTATTTTATATATTATGAGGTTCTATATAAATTTATCATATTATACATATACAAACTAACTTAACGACTAAACAAATAAATAATAAACCCATGGAACAAATGTTACATATTTCGTTAAAATTTGAAGTCGTATTTGGTATTAAATTAACACCTTAATTACGGACGGTCCACATTTTTTTCAATAATCGTTTTATATGTTTATTAGCCCGGCGAAAAGGGATTAAAAAGGGAAAAACCCACATATATACAACACAAATATAATAATAGATAAATAACAAAGTGGTGTTTGCTCTTCTAACGAGGACGTATCGTTCCGAAGAAGCGAAGGTTGCAACCGTCATAACAATGTTGAAAAATTGGTAGGACCCAGTGTTGGGTTTTTAGAAATTTTTTAATACAGGCAATAATTCAACGTTGCCAACCCCTCAATTATAGCCACCCCCGGCTGCTTGTAAAAGTGACGATCCAACTCGGGTCCTATTTTTTTTTTTTGCTATAAATATATTTATTTTAAGTAGGTAGGGACAGACGGACGGACAGCTGTTAATATCTATTATTTATTATTATTATGTTTTTTACGACGAGCTCGTTTGGTGGCTTCATGCTTGCGATCTAATTTACGGAAACAGACTGAATAAAAACTCAAACAAAGCTCAAATTTTTAACAACTCAATATACAATTCGCAATTGCGAATATATTACTGTTTGATTGGCACTCAATTTAAGCTGAGAAAAAAAAGTGAACCAGTTCCAATTAATTCAATCAAATTTAATCAAAGGAATTATTATAGTTATGGTAGTGAAGATGTGTATTTTTTTTTTTATAAAAGATGAAGCCAATTCCTTTTTTTATTTAATTAAAAAAACTAACTTTTTACTGTGATTTTTTCAAAGAATTAAGATTGATTTTATTTGTGCATATATTATACAAACATCATATTAAATTTGATCGTCATATTGTATAGAAAAAGTCATCCTTTCAAATTGAAATCGAAATTCTTTTTTTTTTTCGAAATAAATAATAAAGATTAATAATACAGATAGTGCGTGTATGCTCTTCGTAGATTTAATAATAGTGTTTTGTTTATTTTATTTTTATTATAATGGCCGTTCTGAGACGGTTACTGCGAACAAATTATCGCAGTAGCCACACCGTGAGTTCGCCATAACCGAATTTTGCCATTTATTATTATATTATGTATACGTATAGGTACATACAACCGAAATTTCATTCATAGCAACTCGTAGACCGGTCGTACCTACTATTATAAATTTGAATACGCGCATATCGATAAATTTGATTTTTTTTTATTTTTGGTACGTTCGCGTAATAACAGTGATTATTTCGTTATGCCTTGACTGGGACTAGAACTAAATACGTTCACAAAATAAACATAGACAAAAGCGACGACTTCTTTTGGGACACAAAATTGATGTTGGAAATGATCGGGGGGGCCCTTAGGCGAATAAATTGAGACAGGTGTTCGTTATTAAGGGGCCACGGGGGGAGGGGGATTATTAACCTGACGAAATTACTGAGGTACAAAAAAAAACAACACGAAACGTATACGCGCCAATTATTACACGTCTAGTTTTCGACCTAACTGCCAGCTCGCGTCAAAAATCTTTAATATTTTATACATATATCATTTTTTCACTCTAGGTATAAAATTGAATGTTTGTTTGTTTGTTTTCATATACGTTTCCACACCTTTAGACTAGTCGAGATGATACTGTGTGGAGTTACTACCTAAGAACTTGTGGGTCTTACGTGATACTAGAGTGCAATAGAAATGTTTTCTTTCAGGTAGCTACTATACCAATTTTTCTTTCAATACATCTATTTTTTAATTAATTGTTTATTACCTCTGCTTTTACTCTAAAACTTAAAGCTTGGGTGAGGCCGGTTATTTAAGCTTACATGTATAATACCTTACTATCGAAAGAAGCTTCTTAAGGTGGACATTCATGTAGAGATACATATATCGGAAGGCAAATCTCTCGTAGGGATTCTAACTACAAAATCAGTCGTAGATAGAGATGCTAAGACAAACTTTTCGAGAAATACATCGGCAAAAAAATCTTTCAACTTCGTTTTTGAGAAACTTTCATGAAACAAAAATTTCATTTAAAGATCATATTGTACGTACATATATTGTATTGACAAAAAAACTCAACTTTTTCTTTACACGTTGCACCTGTATTAATACAAGTAGTTTTTTAATGTCCCGTTTATTATTTAATAACATTTTGAGTCAGTTAAAGGTAGTGTACATTACAAATAAGATTGTATAGTCTTGTCAGCAGAAACAGAAGCTTTATCTGTTGGCAGACAAGTTATTGATCTCAAAGAAACTGCTACAATAGACTTGTCTGCAGAAGAATTTCTATTTGAATGTCCACCTTAACAAGCATGAACCATATAGCAAAAAGATTTTCCGTTTATATGTACTATGTTTTACGTCTGCAGAAAACTCCATTCGAAACACTGACACTTATTATGTTGTTTTAAACATTATTTATATAACAATCCCAAAAGTTGATTGCTAAAATTTACTATTACACATATGACTATATATATTTTTTTTGCTACACCACATCCGGTCGATCGTGTACGCCTTTCGAGCGAATAATAATAATGTAAACAAAAAAAAAAAAAAATCGCATTGAAGAATCATCGTCCACCCGATGACCCGTCCGATTGGGAGATAACCGACAAGAAAACAACGTTGAATGGGCATTAGAAGGTCGAATCATGGAAAATATTTTATGGTCTCTCTGAATGGACTTATCTTGGGCGAGTTTTATACGGAAAAGGGGGCGGATACTGGCCCCGAGGTCTTTAGGTTAACCGGACCCCGGGACTCGACGTTGCAAAACCACACATTCAAAGTAATGTTTCCATATATTATCATCACTCTCGGTGATGATGATGATGGCACACACGCTCAATTTATAGTGAGGTGTTTGGCTATTTCAATTTAATACTTTTTAATTTTTTTCCTCACCGTTTTTTTATTTATTTCGTCGTTGACTCGAGCGAAATAAATCACCGGTCTCGTATGTGTGCAAATACATACATATCTGGCTGTGTAATAAATAATCTAATAAAAATTTATTCACAAAAAAATATTCGTAACTAGGACTTTTCGTAATTTTATCAATTGTTGGGTTATTATAAAATTTGAATCTTCATAAAAAAAAAAACAACATATGGGACGATGTTTTTTTTTTTTGTTGAACAAGCATAATTATACGCCATTTTAAATCAATTACATAGCAACAATAATTCATTTTAATCAATATCAATGTTAATAATTTATACCACAAGTTTCGACTTAAATTATAACAACATTTATATTTAAATGAAATTAAATTTCATTGAAATCATTGCTTCGACAAGTTTTTTTTTTAATACAACTTTCAATCAATGAGTATTTACATATATATTTTGTACATAAATCATTTGATGAATAATTAAATAATAAAAAACTTTCCCTTAAGTCATAATTTAACGATCATTTCATTCATAATTTTCAAAAGGAAAAACAGTCATAATATGTAGTAATCTGTCATTTATATTTTATTGCTTTATAAAAAAAACTTTCACCACTTATAATATTTTTTCTGCTTTATTACTCAAAAACAAAATTTAGATACAAAATATTCCACTTTGGAAACAAATTGAAACATTATGTTTTTCAACTAAATATTGTGTTGTAAATTTAATAACTGGCGGCATTTTTAGTATAATTTAATTAAAAAAATGTTTTTGTACTTTGATTACTTTCGTACATTTTAAATGATCCAATTTGAATGTTGCAACCCAAATATGTAAAAAAATTCCTTTCCATACAAATATACACACATATGTAGGTATGTGTAATTAAAATGTATCCAGTTTTAAAACCCAAAAACTAACAATCTTTATTTATTTTTAATTTTAATTTTTTTACATATATACTAGGAAGGCCTAACAGGTAACCCCAATGCGCCTTCCTGGCCAATTACAAACATTGCAGCATTTTTTTTATTATTATTCAAGTCGCTGAATTATGAAACACTGAAAAACTGGCAAATCAACGAAACATCTATGGATTTTACATAAATTTTATTGTACATTAATCAATTTCAAATAGTGGTGACATAGTAGGTAGGAAGGATATTTAGCCAATTTTACCGGGAACCGTTTCAACAATGAAACGAGAGAAAATTGGCAAACTCTGATAGGACACGATCCACCTGGAGTCACAAATATCCAGGTCTGACCAGCAGCACTACGGATATACTCTTTTTAATCGAGGTCAGCTCATGGGAGCGAACCCGGTGCCTCTCGACGCTAAGTATAAGCTTAACGACCGAGCTATGCTGCTGGATTTATATTATTTTCCATACTATTTCATTTGAAACATTCACCTTAATGTTCCTTTAATTTTTTCGATTAAATCTTGTCGAGGTCGTTCAATTTATAAAGGCCTACACTGCTTGCTCAGAAAAGATGCGCAAAAGTCACAATCAGTATACATTTCTAGCGTGCGCATCTCTTCCGAGGAGTGGGGGTAGGCCTTCACAAACGGAACGACCTTTACACTCAAGTATGCAATATCAATGACAAGACAATGAGCCAAAGGCCCTCGGAGACGTCCGAAGACGAGTCCGAATCCTTTGTGCAGATGTTCAGATGGTGTGTGTGGTCTGTTTGGGTCCAGGGCGCGCCACGTAATAACACGTTGGGCACCGGGGAGGCGCCACGCTCCGTTGTTGGTTTTCCAAATCGGGTCGTGATTGATGCCCACACCGCCCCAGGCGCCCTCACTTAAATATATATGTATATGTGGATACCTATACCGGTGTAAACATCGCATTTTTACCTGTAATTGATTGATCAGGTGCTAACGCCGCGGTGGGTGAGCGCATTCGCCAATTAACCTCTGCGCCTCCTAGCTCACGATGTGCTCTAACGATAGATACGTATATGTGATATGTATATGTGTGCATTTGGTATACGGCTAAATGTAATTATCGACTGTTTATTATCTATATATATATATATTACATGTGTAATTAATTGATTTGTGGATGATTCGATGGTTAGCCGATTTTAATTTTGAGGAAAATTATTATTGATAAGAATACGTTACGCACGAAAATTATAACATTCTCAAATTCATATATCTAATATATAATTTCGAAAGGGACTTTGTAATCGAAAAACAATTTATGCGATTACATTTAAATTAGCCATGTTTAAGCTGTTTATATTACAAATACTGAGCGAAGCCGGGTAAAACAACTAGTATATATGTATGTATATAATTGATAGGCTAATTCTGTATATTGCTATTTAAATTTGCAATACAAATTTCAAACATGAAATGTTTCACCAGTGATAGTTATTAAGAATTAATCATCATCTCAAAAGTTTCCAAAATTTTCTTCCCATAAATTTAACACAATCTATGTAACTATTAGTTCAAAAAGGAATCAATTTATATGTGGATTATTCATTGATGATGTAATTAATCCATAGTAATATAATCCGTTTTATATTTATTTCATTTTATTTTTAAATTTATACCAGGAAGACCTATGTAGGTAACCTTCCTGCAATGTCCCTGGCCAGAAACATTGTAAATTTGATACAAGTATTTTTATAAGTATGCTGGTTAATGTAAAAAATACGTAAAATTTGAGTATTTATACTGGTGCTATATAAAGTAAATACATAGCAATTAACTGTAAAATTATTGTGAAATTTGTAAATTTGCAGCATTTTATACAGTTCAGTGAAATTCGAGTTAGATGAAAACTCGTGATTTGCTAGAAAATAGATAAGGTTGCCAATTTGTTGGAACCGTTTCAATGAAAATCAGATAAATTGGCAAACTTTGATAGGAAGTGATCGACCTAGAGTCACAAATTCAAGGCTTGGCCAACAGAAACCAGTGGGATTTGAATCCATGACCACTTTATTCAAAGCATTCTATGCTAACTACTAGTCTATTCTGCTGGTTAATATAAAACATACGTAAAATTTGAGTCTTTATATGTATAGGTATATAAAAAGACTGTATTATTTAATTTTTACTTACATACATACATATGTACCATATAACAAACTATTTGAGTTTATCAAATTATTATAAAGTATATTAACTTGTTTGTTGATACATAATTTTAAAGCTTTTCATTAAAATCACTTAAAAAAATACAAAACCAACAAATTATTGAAATTATGAATGATTCTATATCAATACTATGTAGCTTAGAATTTAGCTAATGAGCTATCATTAACTGGTCAGCCGTTTACAATTAACCTCTTATTATATAGTAGTATCCGATAAATTTCATTAGAATCTAAGGAAATTTCTTATAAGATTCCAATTAAAATCAGGATGTAATTTTCATCAATTTTTTAATTAAAATCAAAACAGATACGTAGTATGTAAATGTATACGCTCAATTTTTATCCTACAGATTTCCTGTCTATTTGATATCATTACGCTTAAAAACCATTAGCAAACCACTGGCAAAGTTCAATCAAAGTCTCTTCCGATTATGTAGAACGAAACAAAAAATGAATTGGCAAGCCCAGAGGCGACCGGGATAAGTGGATAAAATAAATAAGTCGGGAATAAAATGAGTGACACTCTCCAGTACGGGAATCGATCCGGCGACCGTTCTAGCTCACAAAGCCGCCGCGCTTATTTGCACACGGCTATTTGTGTTTGCTTTCGCTGTTTGTGCTTGTTAAAAGCCATTTACGGTTTGGGTCCCTTTCCAGATGCGACAGCGCTTCTAGAAAAGTCAACAACAAAATGCTTCGTCCAAATAAATCCTACCACACTATCCTATGCGTAATACCCCCCTTTGAAAGTGCACACACACACTGGACACCGAAAAACGCCACCTGAATTTTGAAATATCACATCTCAAAAATCAAAAACGTCATTACAGTTCAATTCTACCATGAATTCAGCACTTCATTATGTTATTTTCTTTTTCATTAAAAACGTAAATATTAATACTGCAAATTGAAAAAAATGCTGTAATTTAGATACACTAATCATAAACTATATATATATATATCGAATTCTTGTTGTAGCAGGATCATACCCGAAAGAGCTGAACTGTTCAATTGCTTTATCATTATTTTATTTTATATAGATACTAGCTGAACCGTTCCCGTTCCCGTTCTCGTTCCCGTTCCCATTTGTCGGAAAAATGCAGGCAGCGAGCTATACATTTGAACTTTTTCAATTGTTTGTTTATTTTACTTTAAAAACGCAGGTCGCGACGCAAAAACATATGAAGTTATTGCGTTGCAATGCCACTTATTTCCGTTTTTCCCGTTTCCGATCCCATTTATGAGCGATGTTTTTTACATTAAGCTTCCCGGACATGCATACAACAAATCCTGAAAGTTCCATCGTAAAGTGGTATAGGAGCCTATACGAGACAGACAGACAAACAGACATTCATTTTGATTACAAAAATTGCAGCATTCTTATTACCTATACATAAACCGTTGTATTTCGATTGGCCGAAGCACACGAAAGTAACTATTAATTAATTAATGAATTAATGCATAGAGACATCTGTGGATTTAGACTTTTACATATTGTACATAAATCAAATTCAGATATTTGTGACAGCCGGTAGGATGATTATCGCCAATTTGATGGAGGAACCGTTCCAACAATCATTTTGGTCATATATAAATTCAAAAAAAAATACCTCCTCTTCATATCCTTCCGTAATGTATTATGGAAATAAGTCGGCTTCACATGGTTCTGAAATCTGTACCATTTTTGCTGACTATTTTGACTCCACTTTCAATAGTGATTCTACCATTAACCTTTCTATCTCTAATACAGATACTTCTTCTTGTAACTTATCTACTTTTCATTTTGACTTATCTACTGTACTCAGTCACATCAACTCTCTCAATGTTAATCTTGGTGCGGGTTGTGATGGTTTGCCTTCTTTTTTCCTTGTTAAATGTGCTGTCCCATTATCTCTTCCCATAACAATCCTTTTCAATCTTTCTATGTCGAACGGTAAATTTCCTGACTATTGGAAATTATCTTACATCACCCCTATTTTTAAAAAAGGTGATAAGAATCTTATTGAGAATTACCGTCCTATATCTAAACTATCTGTCATTAGTAAAATCTTTGAAAAAATTATCTATAATTTCCTTTTCTCCAATTTCAAAAACTACATTATACCTGAACAACATGGTTTTTTTAAGGGGAGATCGGTAGAGACTAACCTGCTTAATTTCACTAGTACTCTCACATCTTATATGGACAAACGAATCCAAATAGACGTCGTTTATACGGATTTCTCTAAAGCTTTTGATAAAATCAATCACAACCTTTTACTCAATAAACTTTGGTCCCTTGGAATCCGAGGAAATTTATTTCGTTGGATCTCTTCGTATATACTAAATCGTCACCAAATCATAATTCTCAATGGTTTTAGATCATCACTTAGACATATTCCTTCCGGTGTCCCACAAGGGTCGCATTTAGGTCCCTTATTCTTTTTACTCTATATTAATGATATCGCATACATCTTCAAACATTCCTTTATACTTCTTTACGCTGATGATTTAAAAATTTACAAACCTATATACACCATAGACGATTGTCATAAGATACAAGAAGATCTAGATAGATTCTCTATATATTGTTTAAATAATGATCTTTTTATTAATCTAGAAAAATGCTCTATTTTAAATTTCACTAGAAATAAGTCAATTATTACTAATCAATATCAATTAAATCATTCAATCCTTAACACGTCATCTTCTATTAAGGATCTTGGTGTAATACTCAATAATAAACTAGATTTCTCTGAACATATTTCTTTTATTACCAACAAAGCATTTAAATCTCTTGGATTCCTACTCCGCTCAACAAAACCCTTTAATGATCCTTATGTACTAAAATTACTTTATTTTTCCTTTGTAAGGTCTCACCTTGAATTTGCCTCAATTATCTGGTCACCTTTTTATTTATCCCATATTAATTGTATTGAGAAAGTTCAACTTAAATTTATTAAATCCTTACGCTACCTTTTTCCTACCTATACCCATTCTACTGTTTCCGACATTTTAAAAATCCTTTCTTTTAACAATCTTTCTGTCAGGCGACGACATTCTGATGCTATATTCTTCTTTAAGCTCATAAATGGTTTCCTTGATTGTTCTGATTTACTGAATAAGGTTAATTTCAGAATCCCAGTTCGATACCCTAGACGCGTTACACTCTTTTCACTTGATCCTTTCAATACTAATTCCCAAAAATATTTTTATCTGCAGCGCGTTTATCGTATGTTTAACGGAGAGCTGAATGAGGTTGATCTGTTTGGTATTTCCCTACATCAATTCAGGTCTAACATCAAGAGAATCTTGACCGATTGATTCATTTTTTCTTCTATTCTATTTTTCCAATATTTCCATTATTTTTATACTTTAGTTTAGTTATGTAATGTGCTATTTAATCATATTATAGCTTTCATTCCTTTCCATTTCATTTGTTTATTTTGTATTTACCTTTTTCATTTGTTTTTTATATTTGTAAATTTCAATTTCTTCTTATATTCTATCTTATAACCTTTTCCAAATATTTTAATACTATAGTTTAATTATGCAATGTACTACATATTTTGTCATGCCTTTATTCTTTACTTTTTAATTTGTTTTCCTTATATTTATCTTTTTCATTTTTGTAAAAATCTATTATTGGACTCGGGTGTTACATATATTATTTATTTACTTTTTGTGTTTTTTATACCTATCTCTGTACATCCTGTCTGTTGATTTTTCAATTAATAAAATAAAATAAAATAAAAATAAAATAAAACAATGAAATCGGATAAATTGGCAAACTCTGATAAGAAACTATCGACTTGGAGTCACAAATTAAAGTATTAAAGATTAGTCAGTGATCGAACCAGTCATACTGATGGCTATATATTTTTTAATTTAATATTAAGTGCTCACATATACATAATTAATAAAAAAAAATCGTGTTTCCTCCGCAAAAGAGAACAAAATGCGTAATTAATTGAATGCCTTCAATAAATATTTACTTTAATATTTATTGTAATGACTCAAGATACTTTTTGTGATTCTTTTCGATTGTGATACAGCCTCCTCACGATGTTAAGCTATGACCAATTATTTTCTATTCAATCAGGAACCGATTTTTGACTTGAAAACATTTGATTTGATTGATTTTTATATTCGTTGGATAATTTAGATTAAAGGTCCATTTAGTTTTTTATATAACTACACATGTTAAAAATTAGTTCACTTTTGACCAAGATAATCTCATAGATTTATCAAACTCAAAAACAAAAAATGATATGAATGATTTATTATTAAATCGTATTTTTTGTCGTAAGCGCATTTAAAAAAATGGTTCATATTCGTACATCAGAAAAAGCATACTTTTTACTAGATATGTCAAAATGTAATGATTGCTTTATGCTTTATTTGAATTCACTTGGGTCATCGACTTTAGAGAGTCTTTAATTAATATTATGTATTAGAAGTATTATGAGCATTTATAAGAATTGTAAATAGGTTTTTGAGCTCTTTTTCTTATTATGCTGTACATTAACACGATAAGAATATAATACTATGATTACTAACAAAATTAAATTAAAATTTTAAAATAGAAAATGATCAGTAGATCAATAGCTATTAAAATAGATATAAGATGTATCGTGAACATAATTTAGTAGTAATAAAAAGCATTTAAAAATCAAATGGCCTAAAATTTGGTCTGATTCATTCTGAGCTAAAATGTATTTTCAATAGAACACAACCAATATCTATTGTTTTCAATCTGACTGACTTCCGCGGCGATTAAAACCCGACCGATTTTTATTATTGTAAAACTTTTCCATGTTTACGAGGCAAAGTTTCGCCTCGCACACTCCCCGGCAGTCTTTGTAATTTTGTTTGTCTCACTCTCCATCTCTGTCGGTTCGATTGTGCAAACTGCGATTGCGATGTATTGATTGTTCCCGGCGCGGATTTCTCCACCATTGTTCTTATTTGTCCGTCTTTAACGGACTTGTCGCCCGTTTGTTTGCCGCTTAGGTTTGAGGCGCTTTGTCGGCTTCTTTGCCCTCAGATGTTTCGAAGGTGTGTTGTTGTTCCAGGGACGATATTCCACCTCACCGGTGTTTGTCCACTTCATCATCAGGCCACGGAGAGTCTTCCGTGTTTAAATACAAGCGTAGAGTGCGCGCGTACCTCGTGGAAAAAAGGGCTCGACACGTCTGTCTTGTGGATCCTACATTTCGAATCGGCTCTCACGTTACGATTCTTAAAACAAACGACGGCCGAATCGTGTACATTTTAATTTTAGACGTTCACGTGAATGGTCTCTAATTATTTTAGCTATGTTGATATTTGTTAGTACTCTTTCGAGAACTCAATTCTAATTAGATTGTACACGTATTAATATTTTAAGCAAATTTACCTTACTAAGTATTTCTAACATTATATCTACGTACATAGATATACATAAACGATTATGATTATATAGACTTTTTGTATAATATGACTCTAAAGATCTTGTGAAATCAAAATATTAAAAAATATATTGTAGATCATAATATTGATTGTGATTGTGACTCATAATATTGTAGATCACAAATACAAATAAAATATACTAAGAAAACTCAGATTTTCTAAATTTCTATCACTGTTTTTCCAAATTTCAATCATTACTTAATACTACATAATAATAATATCATAATTAAGAAATAGGTTTCTTTTTAATTAAAAAGAAGCTTACAACAATCCTTTTGCTCGTAATTGAATACAAAATCATATTTTTGAATATATAAATTTATACCTATCCGGAAATCTAATGATTGAAAATATGAAATAATAATTCGTTTATTGCCAAGTATATTATTATAAAAATTCTAATGAAATTGTACAAATACGAGACTTTCAACTCGTTTCATCACAGTTATATTAATAAAATTTAATCATGAAACTGATTTAATATTCAATTTACGTATTGAATGTTTCATTTGATAGTTAAATAGTTTTCGATTATATAGAGCACCGTTAGATAAAATTTATTTTAGTGAGCATTTTGATAGGCAATTAATTGTTTTAAAATACATGCACTATAACCATTTAAGGCGCTTATTGATTTCGATAATAATTGATAACGAAACGCTTGAAACCTATTTAAGTAAATTACATAATAAAAACATATAATGAAATCTTTTAATATAAAATTAACAATAAAAGATAGTAAAAATTAACGAAACACAATATTCTGAATGGATCCTATAAACCGACCAAAAGTAACACTAAATATGTCAATGTCCTTCTGATCAGCTAAATAGTTAAAAATCCCTATGGTTGTGCATATAGGATTATTTAAAAGAATATCAGTTTTCGCTATAATAGGCGAAAACAGAACACGTTTGTTTATTCTAAAATAATTTTCTGGTGCATAAGAAGTGAATTCGCTAAGAATTGGTGGATTATAAATATTTCCACGAAGAACACGGAACGAATTAATTTATTATTTATAATAATAATAACAACAATGTGACCTGACAGGTTGCCCCAAAGCGTTACACTAGTTTTACAAAACAAAAGAAAGAAAATAACAAAATAAAAACAATAAAAATTGCAATCATTCATATCATTCAAATAGTCTCGTGTTGAATCTCAAGAAACTAACCAGCTCATCAACATGACAATTGAACAGGTCCAAATGCTCATCAATCACATTAAGGAACCGGATAGCCTTTACAAGAGACGAGTTATTGAAAGCAGACGTTTTCGCAGGAATAGGTTGGAAAAGTAAATGATGACGCAAAGCTCTACCGCATTCAGGCGCCGAAAATTTAAATTCCAATAAAATCGAAGGGTTGTCGATTACTCCAAAGAAATATTTGGAAATGGCAATAATTCTTCTTGAAGATAGTGAGTCAAAGCCTAGCATACCTGTATAATATATAGCATAATGTGTCGTAATAATAAAATACGACGACACATATGTAGTTTGAATAGCATTTTTTACGTGAAAATGTGAATTTTTCAATTGAAAATCATTCTCATTGGAAAAATTCCAGTTTGAAAATTTTCCGAGCGTGTATGGCGGGCTTCGACTTTTACAAGTTCACTATTGAAAATGAGAAAAAACATCGTGCCAAGTGTGCGCTTCGAACGCGTGCACTTGGCCAGAGAACGAGATGCACCCATACGAGATGCGTTTGCGCGAAAGTGATGCACATAGCGCATAGGATGGAGGCGAGACACTTGGCGCGAACGAAACGGACATACTTAACGAGGTGGCAGCTAATGCGAATTATCAACAAAGCGCACCACACACGAACGCCAAAACTGCCATTTAATTTGAATTTGTTTTATTATACGTACATCGGAGGGCGTTTCGTGTCGAGTTTTCCTTCTCCGATGCAGGCTTTTCAATGTGCGAGTTCGTCTCTGTTCGTCGTGGTGTTGTGGGGGTTTTGCTCGTTTTGTTTTCGTCTCTCCTCTGGTGGAGAAGAAGGCGTGGAAGCTGGTTGAGGATCGGCTCCGAGATGTCTCGCCGTAGTCTCTCCCTCTCTGGTGCATTGTTCTCCCTGTTGGGTGTATGGTTGGGTCTCTTTCCCTCACTCTTTCTCGTCGGGAGGGACGCGAAATAAAAAAAATCGGCATTGGCGGGGCATGGTCCAGACGTGGAAGACATTTTTATAGTTATTATTGCAGATTTATATTTTGACGATGTTGATTTTTCGTGCTGCATCTTCGAAAGACGCGTTGCGGGGAAAAATTCTATTCGTTTTTGCTTTTTTTCCAATCGCCAGGACGACAAATTTACATCGATAGATGAAACCCATCGCAATCAAGACTTTTTGATTTAAATTTTGTGATACAACACAACTTCATTGATATGATAATACATTTATTTATGTATGTATGTACCTACTGCATATATAGTACACTAGTTGTTTTACCCGGCTTCGCTCAGTATTTGTAATACAAACAGCTTAAACATGGCGAATCTAATAGTAAATATTCATTTATTTGAATCGAAAAAAAATATACAACCAATCGAATCGTCGTCATAGAAACTTTGACTTGTTTTCGATGTTTCCAACCAAAAATACTTACATTCAAAGTCTCTTTCGAAATTATATATTTAAGATATGTACAATACAATTTTCAAACAATAAATATCGGTGTTAATTTAATCCATTCAACCGATATTATTTTTTAATTATTATAAATTATCAATCAACGATTTATATTGAATGATGCAAATTTAATTCTATCAATATTTTCAATTAATTTCGTACATAAAAGAATTTATTATACATACATACATACATACATAGTTTGACAGCCAATAAATAGTGAGCAAACAAGTAGCCTCTATCGGCGAATAGCAAAACTAATACAAATAATATTTGACACTATTTATTCAAATTCAATTTGTTTAAGTATGTAATAATACAAATAATATAATACAAAATTATATTTTTGAAAGTTTTAAATGAAAATGCTCTCAATTATTTCAATATTGAATATTTCGATATTGTTCAAAACCATTACGTAGAAGCGTTAAACTTGATATAATATGTTATTTAAATATAAATATAGTAATAATGTATATATGATAATGCAAATCTATAGCCAAAATTTATATACATACGTACTACTTCATGCTATTCTAACTTCGACTGCAAAATTTTCCGAAAAAGTTCCATATTATACAATTATCTCCAACCTTCACCCACCCACACGAGTTTTATTGAATGCGATTTTAGCAAATACATGTTTTAAAAATAAAATAACACGACTCTAATTTAAATACTTAATTGGTTTTATAGTTCGAACGCAAGGATCAAAATTTAAATATTCGAAATTTGACGCATGGGAAAATTGGGCTTTCCTTCTTGAAAAGCTTGGAAATTCATCCCGTGACGTCGACTGTAAATATGAATGGAAACTTTCGTCATGTAATATTGCGTGATCGATCCAAGTGTAAAAACGTAAAAATTAAGTCAGCGGAATGGAAGAGGAAAAAAAATAACAATACGCCAAGCGGGGTGTAAAAAAATACACCATAAAAATATTAGGCACTAAAAATACAAGAAAGAAATGTTCCTAAATAAGCAATCATTCTCTAATTAGTCTAACGAAAATATTTCAATCGTAAAAAAACCGTCTAGAGAGTCGAAACAGGGTTGAATACATATACATATCCCTTTTATATTTCGTAATGAATAAAAAAAAAGGATCGAAATTTCGCCATTTTGTATGTTGGCATCGGCCGCACTTGATTTATGTATCATTTTTAAAGATGAACTTAAAATGGAAACGTCTTAACTTTATCGGGATTTAAACTCGAAACCGGTCGTCTGTGCACTGAATTATTCACCATTTACGACTATACACCTCATGAGATTGTACATGCGGACATACGCCCTCGTAAATCAGCGTTTGTCAATGTGCAAATCACTTATTGACAGTCCGCAGTACCCCAACATCTTGCCAACATGTTTCAACCATTCTAAAATATTTAACACTTACTAATTTTCAATCGAATTTCACACGTAATAAACCATATATGTAATTACAAAGCTTTACAATTAATATTAATCAAATGAGTAGTATGTTATATTAATTATACAATATTACCAGTGCTTTAAAACGTTTGATTATATGAAATAAAAATAAATCATCTCTAGATATCTGATTTTCTAATTTGAAAATTCAAATACGCATTCAATAATTTGTTCGAAAAAAATCTACATATGTATGTACATGCCATAAGATTTATAAAATGCTTTAAAAATAGGATGATTCAAATCAAAAACAAAATTTTAGCTTTGATTTCGATTTTTCTATTTGATATATTCAAATAATTCGAAGCTCTAATCTAAATATTACCAAGCAGTTCGTATTTAATTATAAACATTGTTCAAATTAAAGCAATATCTAGGCAAAGATCAACATGGAATTTGATTTAATAGATAAAGGCTCTAACTATAGTTTCGTTACACACTTACATATATATTAAATATTATAAATATTTTAAGATCATGCGATTTCATATTTAAATCACGATTAAATCTGACTTTCATCTATACATATATATAAAAATGAATGGCTCCTAAACCACTGAACTGATTACGATGGAACTTTCAGGATTTGTTGTATGCATAACCGGAAAGATTACTGTGAAAAAAACGTGAATAAAAACGGGAAAAACGGGAACGGGTGTCATTGCAACGCTATAATTTAAAATGTTTTCGCGTCGCGACCAACGTGTTCGCTGCCTACGTTTTCCCGACAAATGGGAACGGGAATGGGAACGGGAACGAGAACGGGAACAGGAACGGGAACGGGAATTACATGCAATATTGTGGCGTTGCAACGCATGCCGGGCTCGGCTAGTTTAATAAATAAATATTTATTTTATATTAATACATGTTATTACACTTTCAGTTCCTCTTACGGTGTGCACGTATCAATTAAACCTAATCTAACATTGACCTAAAATTGATCCTTGAGGCGCTCCCGGCTACCGTTTCTAGCTTCGGCGTGAAACTTTTAACCCTCAGCGGTCAAAGGCCACTCGGCTTGTCGCAGCCCTGGCTCTTGGAGTGTTTATTTCTTAATCGATAATCAAGGGAAATGATCGTTAAAAGAACGCTGGTGGCGAGCGGCACAGTGTGCGACGGCAATAAAAGCCGAGCCAGAGCCGCTTTTTTTCGGACAAATTAGTATGCAAATGGGTTCCGAGGTGGTCCGGCCGACCGACCGAATTTTATAGACCACCGGCTCGAACCCTAAATAAACACATTTTATTGTTTATAACAAGTCACTCAGATCATAAATCAACGGGCAATTATAACGATAACAACTATTTTTCGCCCATGCCCCGGCGCGTTACCGTAAATTATCGCTCGATGCGTAAAAAGACATCCTAAAAAGCCTCCTTATCTGATCCGTCCGCGCTATTTTTTACATCTATCAACGTTTCGATTAATTTTAAATTATATTATCGCAGAAATATTAGCGCGCGACTTTCACGAGTCGATTTTACGGATTGCGTCGCGATCGAATCGCAAATTTACGGCCTCGTCGATGTCGACGAAAACTTATAATTAAATGTCTGACGAAACGCGCCCGACTTTTAACTGTTAACAGCATTGACAATCTGCCATTATAATATGCTCGCAATTCGTATGAAAGCGAAAACTTGTTATGCGAAAAGAATACAGCCCACATAAGTGTCATTTTAGCAAACAACTAATTTACAATAGATATATTCAATCGAATTTGATTTCACATTACACAAAAATGCTGTACCTACATATTTTTAATAAATGGAATAAGTATAGTGTCGACTACAAGATACACCATTGCCGTCAATGTTTCGATTAATTGAAAACTTAAAAAAATATTCATACGAATGATGGAAAGCGATTTCTCTTCCATACTTTTTTTTAAAACAAAAAACATATAATTTAGTTTCTAAAATACTACTCATAAATCATAACTATGGTTTGGAACCGTTTTACTTATATAAAATAATTAGATAGGTGGTTTAGCAGATATGTATGTTTGAATGGTTTTCTGACATTAAAAAATAAAAGTAAAATATTTACAGCTTCATCAAGATAACGACTCGAAACGAAATATACATATTTTATTCATCGAATTCAAGCAAAATAATATATTTGTTTTTAAAAAGGTTCATATATTTTTTAAATAACGAATTAATTTGATATAGTTTTTTAACTTAATTTGAGAAAAAAGAAACCTTACCTATCTTATTTGACTTTTATTGTTACCGCATATAGAGATGAACTCTTGAATAAACATTTTAGCTTTAGCAAAACTTTTCTTGTATTGCTCTTTTCTGATATTTACTATTATGTAGTTTCTAATAAACAATAAAAGTTTCTAAAACTAATAAACTGTATTTACAATATATTGCCTTCTCGAAAAATAGCTTAAGTCGCCGCTTCAAGCAACAAAATATAATAGATAGTTACATACAACGCAGATTCATTACATAGTATTCAAGAAAGGTACAATCTATCGCACTGAAATACCCCCATTAAACCTGCAGGATCTCAGAGAGATACCACCCCGACATTCTATAAAATTATCAACATCTATTCGATAATACATAGCGAAGCAATCGAAGCTCAAAACAATGGCGGCCGGCTCACGATCGAATCGGTCCACAATGCGGTTTTATCGCTGCGCCAAACCCGCCATCTTGGCTCTCCGTTTTCAGGTTCACGTCCACTTCCGGTTTCTCGATTGAATTAAACGACGAGATTTCTTTATTGGCCCACCATCGGTGTGCAGATAAGAGGGTAGGGTCGCGAACTCGCGGCTCCTTTGAATATCGTCTTCCTCGTTATCTGGTCGGCTACCGCGCATTAGCGAATGCAATTTGCTCGCTGATATCGCGACACTTTGTTAAAACCGATCGGTGACTCGTATACATGTATAGATTGTCTCACAGATGCTATCGAGCGATTCAAGTGACTATGCCGCGAATACTATGTCACCATAAGAGCAAAGATTGAATATAAAGTGGCTATTAATAAATATTATTTTTAAAAAATTGATCGGGCGACGCCTGTTATATGTATGTTCCTGCACGCATACATTTATGTATGTGCATATGATTGACTGACTTACAAATTGGCTGAATATTGTAAATAATACATATCTAAATATTATATTATAACAAATGTTCTACTAAGTTTCTAAGTAAGAAATCTACTAAGCTTCTTTTCGAATATGTGTAATACATATACATAATTTTAAATTCAATAAAATCTTGACGTGTGTAATTTTGGTTCAGGAAAAGTATTATTATGTTTAAAGCCATTTGTTAAAAATTAATTTGAATTAAGAAGTTGAAATGTTTCTGCACATTTATATATGTTATAACTTTTCAGAATCATCTAATATATAATTTCGAAACTGACTTTTTATGCATGTAAGTTTTGATTCGTAGAATCCGTGGCGGTCAATTAAATAAAAAAACAAATATTCAAATAAGTTTAAATAAAATAAAACTATTCAAATAAATGTGATGAAATGTTTAATATTGGATTAGCGGTTTATATTACAAATACCAAGCGAAGCCGGGTAAAACTACTAGTTACTAATAAATTGATGTGTAATATATTAAACTTACATTGGCAAGAAAAAGGAAAAAAATCATTACAAACTATGCAGTATATTAATTTCAAGATAATTAAATATAAGTAGAAAAATCTCAAATCATACTGTCTTCTTTGATAGTATCTATTTTATGTTTAAATACATCAAATACCGTTGTTGTAGATTTATCGTGAAACATGTATATATATTTAAGACAATATTCATGCCAAATCTCATCGGAATATATTTTTTTTTACTTATAATCATTTTTTAAATCCCACGCAAAAAAAAACCGACATCAAATCAAGATTTGATTTTTCAGTTTATTGTAAGAGATGACTCGATCGATTGAATATTCGTCGAATAAAATTATAAATGACGTTAAATATGCATTGCGGAATTTACAAGTAGACTTATTTATATCATACACTATACACGATTAAATTAAACGGCTCTTTGAAGTTGGGCTGTGCGATCAAGTGGTCTATTTTTTATTTATTACTCTTTCTTAGAAGAAAGCGAGGGAGGAAAATTCCTTTAGTCCACTCTCTAGCGCCCTCGCTCTCTATAATTACGCTCCAAAGCAACCCTTCGACTCGATCCAGTAATATAATGGGTATGCCTGCATCACTATGTATGATAATTTTTGTTTTAAATTATGCAATATACGGGGGAAAAAATTAATACTTAATTATATACTCGACTACATGCAATCTGCAGCTTGAAATTCAAAAAATATTATGTTTAAGTAAGCATACTTAAATTATTCAGTAAACTCATTATAATTTGGATTACAAAGGCATTTAAGTCCATTGCTGACATATGTATGTATGATTTTTGAACCAATTAAATACTGATTATCTCAATGTTCTAAATAATCTAAGATACAGCAGAGTTTGAATCAATATTCGAATTTTATTTGAATTATAACGAATCATAAAATGCAGAATTCGATCGAGCCATCCTTCTCCGATCGCCCTACGATGTGACCGGTCGGCATTAATAATTCCACCGACATTACGGAACACGGCCTGTCGTCTTGAGAAATTATTCACTGATCGTGTCATCGGCGACGAACTTTCCCCCATCGGGGTTGGACCGCAGGGGGAGGATGGGAGGGACCATCGAGGGTGACCTTTCGTCGTTTATTCTTCTCGGGGGGTAATTGCGTCGTTGTCAACCATCGTGGTGGTGGTTCATATTATACATTTTATATAGTTTCGGGTTCGTGGCCTCGTGACGACATTGCATAATGACAGGCCAGACCACTCGTCAAAATTTGACCAATTGGATTATTACGCCCCATTATGATGAGGCCAGATCGTGGTTTTAATTTAATTACGACAATTAAAACGGCATTAAAATAATTGCGACGCGACAACTCGCCCATTCGATTACACATAATGCGAGTATACGCGTGACAATCTGATACACGAGTTTCGAAACACCTCACGAAACGTGTTATATTCGATCGTAGATTAAAAATATAAACACACACACACATATTCATATCAAATACATATGTTTGATTGTACTCTCCTCAATACATTCTACCGACACGCTATTATTACATTACTTATTTTATTATAAACTTTTCATGATAAAGTATTGTATCTATTGAAGCATTTTTTTAATAAATTACTATTTCCTTTGCAGACGATATTGAATTCTATGCACAAGTATCAGCCGAGGTTTCATCTGGTCAGAGCGAACGATATCCTAAAACTTCCCTATTCAACGTTCAGGACGTACGTCTTCAAAGAGACTGAATTTATTGCTGTTACGGCTTACCAAAATGAAAAGGTATAATATACAAATAAAACATTTATGAATTTTTCTTAAATTTAAAGTTTTTCATTGATTTTTAATGTCCTTTAATAATTACAGATCACCCAATTGAAAATAGACAACAATCCCTTCGCGAAAGGATTCCGAGATACGGGTGCTGGAAAACGGGAAAAAAAGTTAGTATCAAATTATTAAACATACTTTAGTTTAATCTTTATGTATTAATACTATGGAAAAGTTGCCGGTTTGCCGCACGTTTTATTCTCATCTTTAGACTATAATGCGAGTGTGTCAACGTTGAAAAAAACCTTTTCATAATAAGCGCCATTACCATATTTTTTCGATTTTAAAACTCGAATGAATAATAACACGCTTCCGGAAAATGCTCGTCTCCCGTGACTTTCCCGAACAATTATAATAACAATCGGGAAAACAAAACAGACGATTCAAAAAAAAAAAGGGTTAGTGGCGGGGGGGGTCGAAAGTATACAATGACGATGGGAAAAAAAACGTACCTAGGTAAAAACGTTTCGTTAGCGAAATAATAATAAAAAAACACAGAAAAAACGAGTTGTATTGTCTGAAAGAGGAGACATACGCCCGAGACCACATTTCGGTCTGAATAAAATCCCTTTGACCCGCTTATTGTCATACAGAGAGCATCTGAAAAACTTTGCATACATATATTTTTTTTATTCGGCTTTTCCGCGTTCTTTTTTATTCCAACCCCCTTGGCTTTCCCACCCTGACTTGTTCAAAAGGCGTGCACTTGAAATATTTCTCTTTTTTTTGCCACTTTTCATTTCCAATTCAAAGCTTTTACAGAATATTACGGTGTGAAAAATAAGCGTATTCTTTTATGACACTAATTTAAAACAATCAGTACATCGTTTCGTACATTTTGATATAGTATATGAAACGATGATATCGATAATATCAACTAATAAAGAACGTAATAGAACTACATTTTAATAAAAACCTATTAAATTTTTTTTAAAAGTGAAATATTATTGACACTGCCTGCATTCTATAGCTTACATATAAACGTTTTAAAATTTTTGTACTGAATTATTTTTATTTTTTGTAATAATATGAAGTATTTAAAAAAAGGGTTTCACCTATACTTTTAAAAATATTTAATTTGATGAACAAAATTAATTGAGTTCAATAAAAAGTCATTGAAAATTGTAATAGAAAATACCCAATTTAGATATAAATAGCTTAAAGATTTTATATGTAGGTTTCTAGTCGGATTTCCGGGCATTGCTCGAGTGGATAGAAGTTACGAAAAAATCAATATTTTTGTAATTCACGAACAATTACGAGCTAGTATACCAAATTTGGTAATTCTCAATTGAAAATTGTAGATTTGCATATCGCACAAACAAAAAAAAAAACAATACCTTAAAAAACTTAAATATTAAGAGACTAAATATTTAGGAATACCAAATAATTCACATTAAAATAGAATTCGAAATGATTTTTTTCACCCCCAAAAAGACCATGATCTTTCCACCGTACAGAATATTCATACATTCATATTATGTATAGAACAATGCATAAATACATTATACAGCCCATAGAAAGGTATAAATTACGAAAGTTAAAATTTTAACCGGCTGCGCTATCGAAAAAACCGGACGCGCAGCAAAATGGCGGTCGGGCGACCGGAAGCGGAAGACGCCATTTAAACATTCGTGCTCGCGACGAGACCGGAACATCTTTTATGGCGGGAAAATTTTCAGTTTCCACTCGCGTTTAAAATATTATCATTTCACACCGTGAAAATTTAACGACCGTCCGGTTTCCTCCAACGTTCAAAAGTTAACACAAAATTTATATATATATATACGTATCTATCCATTATACGTTTCATATTTATACAGTATGCATAATGGAGGGTGTCCGAGTATATCTGAAAATCGTCACCCTTTAAGGTCGCAAAACTTCCCTTAAACGTCCCTCAGCGCCCAAAGCAACGCTTCGGCGATAATGTCACCCTTCCCAGGCTCGGCTCTGTCATTAGCCGACCGACACTTTGCGGATCATCCCTGGCAAAATATCACAGGGTGAATATTGCCACGTAGCGTAATGCGAAAAAAGTGCGCATCAATCATACAAAAATCTTCCTTAAGAAAATATATACATATATTCAAAATTTGTAAATATCCGACTTGTTTCGTGTAGTGTAAGTGTCACTATACGATACTTAATTTTTTTTAATATATAATATATTCGCGGGGAAAGTGGAGTGAAGATGCCTAAGCAAACTGGTAGATTCAATTTGGGGATGACGGTGTCTGTTGACATTTGGGTTTTCGGGTTTAACCTTTTCGGGGATGTCGCCATTTAGGGGTCGCCTCTATCCGTTTCATTATTATTATAATCAAGTCTCCTCGCCTAATATAGGATTCTAACACTACAGGGTATTTTGACATTCGATAAAAACGTTTAAAAATATTTAAATTGAATTATTTTTACATATGTATGTATGTAAATGTATCCACTATTATATTAGTCTACATATAAGTCCACCATTTTTTTTAATCAAAATTTCTTACACATTTACAAAAGATAGTAAATCTTATCGAGAAATTTAAAAATATATCTGATCTATCTACAATTTTCCACATACGATTCATTAATAAAGACCTATTTTAAATAGCAAACTCAAAAACCAAATGAAATACATACATATGTATGTGTCAGTTATGCAAATCCACGGTTTTAAATTTAGAATAAATTTGATAAACTATCTTGTGCTACTCCAACTTAGATTATGGACAAACGAAATAGAAGAACAAATATTGTTCGAGCGTCTTTTTAGTGACCCGTTGGTAGCGACTATTTTAAAACGGTTTGAATCCGCAACGGTCGGGTCGTCGGGGTATTTTTTTACAACCCCCTAAATGGCGACGGGTAACGCTAATTGTCTTTAAAATTCGACAACAGTAGCGCAGGGGATGAATTCGCAAGTAGGGGGTGGAATCCGAACCAAATTGGATCAACTTTTAGGGGTAAGGCCTAACAAAGAGACGGTCTGTTTTTTAAATTATTACCGGCAGATAAAAAAGGATACCTACCTACATAAATACAATATAAGAGAACAAGGACTCTAATTAAATATAAGATAAACTTAAATTTTTAAAACCGATCCTTTTTTTTACTTAATTTTCCTCGTATCGACGATAAATTTAAATATTCCATTCTATAAAGACCCCAGTTTGAAATTAACACTGTGATGCTCCCCTCAATATTGGGGTTTCGCTTTCTGTTGTCTTCATCAGAGCATCGATTGCACCGGAAAAAGGGGGGTTGTATTTGAGATCCAATGTAATCAAAATGCTAATATTTGCTCTGTAAACGTGACGAAAAATCTAAACCACTCTAATATTGGTTTAAAGAAGAATCAACTAGCTCTGTGTATTATACACGTGGCTTAACATGCCCTCTTTTATTATTTTTGGTAGAGAGCATCTAATAATTCAATATTCGATTTATTTATTGAGACATTTGTAGTAATGTGTAAGCAAACATATTTTTTTTATATTTAAAAATCAGAGTTATATTTGGAAGACTTGAGCATTTAAACTAAACTTCAAAACGATCTATCAACCATCTACGAATTATGTTCTTATGATAAGAAATTTCCATAAAACCCAAGACGTTTTTAATTGTATTGTTTTCCTTAAAAATTTACCGTTTAAATATACCTATAGGTATTATTATGTTGAATGCGAAAACCCTACAATCGATATTAAACTAGCATTTCGCGTCTTGTTGCAGGCAAGCTCTGCTGGCATCCCGACAACCGGACGAGAAGCGACCAGGAACCAGCGGCTCTGGAGCAGGAACTCCAGGACATGGAGGTCGAGACGACGATGACCGACTCCTGGACGTCGTGGGACCAGCTTCAAGTCCACCCCCTCACGCACCACCCCCATCGCTAGCCCACCAACTGCACCACGCGCACGCCCACCTACCTTTGAACCACCCGCATCCACATTCAGGTAAGACCAAACCCTACATACCACAAATAACCTCAAACCAAACGACCGAACTTAACAAATGTATATCTTTCGGTACAGGCTGGTTCAAAATGTCGAGCGAGAGCGGCGGCAATGGAGGAGGGAGTGAAGCAGGGGACGATAGACGAAGAGACGACCTCGAAAGGGATGGCAGCGATTCGAGTTGTTCTGGAAGTGTCACTTTAAGAGACGCTCCAGGACCTTCGAGAGAGTTCCCCTCACCTGCTCCCAACATCTCATTGGGACCTCCCATCCACCCTCCTCCCCCGGTTCTTCCATATTTATACCCACCCGGATTGTACCCACCCGGACATCCGTTCGCTCCACCTATATCCTTGTTTTCGAACGCTCACGCAGCTATGAACCATGGATTGTTGTTCAACGCTCAGTTGGCTCTAGCTGCGCAACACCCAGCCTTATTTTCCCACTACTCAAACCTGACCCACCCTCATAGTCCTCAATTCGCTTCGAACCCACTCCACCACCAGATGAAGACGGGGTCGACGCACAGGTTTACTCCGTACACCTTACCTCAGACTAACTTAGTCGGGGGATCACCTCTAGGATCTGCTTTCGAGCAGGTCACTCCTGGGAACTTCGGCCACACAAGGAGTCTGAGCAGCTCTCCTTCGGGCAAGACAAGGAGGTCTGTTTCTCCGCAGGCTCGTCCTTCGTCAGTGTCTCCGCCACCCCCTGTCGAATCGTGTCCGAAAGTTGTGCAATCGACGAACTCGAACGATCTAAAGAACATCGAGAAAATGGTGAACGGATTAGATGTGAAGCAAATGGCAACAGCCAACAATGGTGATGTGATGATGGTAGACAAATGAGTGGAAGCGGAGGGGGATTGCGGAGTGATAGCCGTGCATTGATGCAACCCCCCTAACCCCCCCCCCACCCCCCATGAATAATAAACTAAATACACATCCCCGTTGAAAAAAATAAACTAAATACACATCGTCAATCACAGACGCAATCGCCTAATTGGTACTAAGTGCAAATAAAATGAATAAATCAGATATAAAAAAAACTTTGTAAAAATGATTACAAGATATACATATACGTATATATATAAATAATAATTTAAAAATTGTACATTTGAATGAAGAAAAATTTTTGTTTTAGTCAATTATATAATGAATATCTAATGATATTTAAAGCATATGCAAATAAATATAATTTTTTGATATTGATTGGATACTTGTACACTACCGACGATAACGTAAAAATTGTACATACTTTATATTATTAAATTGTACAAATTATATATTGTAAAAAATTAAATAAAAAATAAAATAAAAACATTTTAAATTTATGAGAAGTTCTAATTATATTATTATTATTTTACGTTAATAATTGGACTTTTGTCCGCAATTCAGTATTTATAAGAATAACCAAGAAATTTATGAATAATAATAAAAAAAATGTTCCGAAATCATTTAAATATTATTGATTAAATTATCCAGAATTGATTTATATTGTAGACAAAAAAAAGATAAAGAAACAAACCAAAATATTTTTTTTAGTATTATAAAATCTGTTATACTAATTTCTTCGGTTATTCTATTTATAGTCTTATCATTATGTGTATGTATTTCCAAAATATTATATAAATTATATAATTCGTTGATTTCCTGAATTATATATTATATTATATATCATTTCATATTTAATCACGCTTGGTGCTATGTAGCAAAATATTAATTTTATGATTTAGTTTTTAAGATTGAACTTTTTATGTTTGTGAATCATCCCAATGAAAGTCAAAAAAATCTGTCACCGATTATATAACCAAGCTTTACTTTGACGCAATAGAAACGAAACTATATACATATATTTATCTATGTATTTATTATATATATATATATATATATATATATATATATATATATATATATATATATATATATATATCCTTATCAGAGATGTATGATTATAAATCCTATATTACGTTAACTATATCCTATTTTTTTTTGTTTAATCTGAAAATTATTTATATGATAATTACTTAATTTCCTTTGATGAATGGTTTATAAGTTCCTTTAGATAATTTGCTACGTAATAATTGCTATACAGATCGGTATACTTATCGTAAATTTTAATGCATTTGAAGATGAATGTGTAGGCATAAAAAACGGTGATATTCACACGTCACACTAAGAGACTGGCGATCCCAAATAAATCACAAAAAATTAAAATTTAATATGAAAAATTTAAAAAAATACGCGAGTAATATTAGAGAGAGAGTCGATTCCCACAATTTCTTAACATTTTATGGTTATTGCTTTTTTCTTTTAATCGTGTATTTTAGGTTTGACACGATTGGAACGTTCTTATATGTACCGTTCTCGCAAGTTCATTAACACTTTCATTTGACTGAGAATCGATTAAGCATTATTATTGCATTGCGAAAGGGCAATTTTTGCGTTTTATTATCACATTATGGTCACCGTTTTTAGGATACATCATTTTTATTATTATACACTTACAGTATTTAGTCAGTGGTCCCTGTGTATAAAAAACGAGGCTTTTGTTGTGTTGTGTCGCGTATTTTTTGTTTTTGTTTTTAATGAATCTAAATTAAATAAAAAAAATAAAATGTGTATGATTTTTATCTTGCCATAATAGACACTCAAATAATCTAAGTACAAAAATAATGTATGATTATAAAATTAATTCTTACGATATGTGTAAATTTATATTAATCAACTAAAAATAGCGTTAAAAGGAATTGTATTTCTTTGCATTTTTATACATTTAAAATTACATACAAGCAGTAACGGAATATTATTTTCGAGATAAAGATTTGAAAGTTGCATTATATCGATGTACATTTATATTTCAATATAACCCTTTAAGTTTGATTAAATGATTAAACATATATGTAAATTAATATTCAACTAGTATTGATTTTGCTCATTATGCGAACGAAACTTAAAGAGTTAAATACATCCGAAATACAAACTTCAACGCAATATTTTCTTCGATTATTTATTATTAAACATATTTTCTTGCAAGTGGTCAAAAATAATGCATGACAATCATAGACACTCTTAAATTATATATGTATGTACATATAAAAGACGTCTACCATTCGTCGATAAAAAATAACTTTTTATGTGCCATAAGAAATGAGAGTAATAATTAAAAAACATATTATTGTAAATAAAATCAAAATCGTGTAAGAGGGCCTTTCATCTAAACCGCTGCAAGTGAAAAAAATGCGATTAGATAGACGGCATAGAGACATAAAAATAAATAGCCTCAAATTTATGCATACAAATACATAAATGTATATACACATAAAATATTTATTATTATTTTCATCGTGTGAAAAATCTACATACAAAGTGCAATATTATGTACACACGGCTTATATTTTTAAATTATTAATATTTTTGACCATTTGCCGAGATATTGTCGCTGTTCCTTTTATTTTGTTCTATTGGTTTTTTTTTTTTGTAAATCATACCACCATCCGATCCCCTTTATATACGTTGTAATATATTAATTTTTAATTAAATGTACGAGTCGCTTTTAGATGCGAATTCGAAAACGATCCGCATACATGTGATGTCAAAACGAAAATTTCACACTCAGAAAGTCGATTTTATTGCTGAAATTTAATTGATCATAAAGAAAATTTTTAAATGAGAAACACTGTAAACTGCGATTGTATAATACGGAATTATATATATAAAAGTAAGCAATTGAAATATGTAGAAATAAGAAAAATATTAAGAGAGGAAAACAAAATCAAAATGAAATGATATCGTGTGTAATATATCGTGTCGTTATTAAGAAAAAAAGCAAATAAAATCATATTTCAATGAAATAATTGTTTTATTTTTATTTTACATATGTACATTTTGAATTCGACTATATACATACAAATTCGACCACACTTTAATAAAATATACACCTTTACATTCCTAACAAATTCCAATAACACCGCAAGATAAAAAAAATCATTAGACATTTGTATAATTCAAAACGCAGAATCATTTCAAATACATACATACAAAATTACAAATATAAACATCACATCGGACTTAGCTCAGTGTTTCACTACGAACATACAGCACTCTAAATATATCAAAAATATGAACGTCTTTCCGAGAACGCAAGAGAGAGAGAGAGTTAAATCATACAGTTAGGCGCGCACATTTGCACAAAAGTGCATGCATATGCGCTCGGCAACGTTTTAACGCAACACAAAAGGACATTTGCTAAGTTGTAATTCCTGAACATTTTCCAAAACATTAATTTTTATTGGGGGAGACTATATTTTATTGCCACGCGGGGATAACTCAATTTCAACACGGCATTTTAGGGTCGCACTGTACTTCCAATACACTCACCAATCAATTCCAAACATATCCACATACATACGTCCATACAAACGTGTGTAAAGATTTGCTTCTCTTTAAATGACGAAACTCTAATCAACAGTAAAAATGTATTCCTACCGAAGCCAAAGCAACCATAACTTTGAGAGATGGTATTTGAAGATTTGAAAATTGCATGAGAATTGGTTTTCACATGTATACGTATTATGTGTATGATTATTATCAATTGATGCTAAAAGCAGCCATATAAAGCAAAACTGCATTATTTTTTGTGGACCCACTCACACACCCGGATACTGATAAATGTTTCGGCAGCTTATCGACCAGTTTCGTCCGGAGTTTATGACGTTTCGAGTCTGAAGGGTGTATAATGTCGACATTTTGTTTCCCATCGACCTGGCAGGAAGGAGCAGTAGCCCATGCAAGATAAACGACACGTTTTATGGTGCTGCAGTCACCACTTTAGTGGTGACAATGTGACATCCTGCCTCACCCAACCATTTGCATTCCCTCGTCATGCCCGCTTGATTATGAAATCGAATGCTCATATAGTACATATTATGTACTAATACGAATGTAAATATATACATATATCGTATGTATGCCAATCCGTACGATAAATATATAAATTATATTATTAAAGTGTCGGTTGGAATTCGTTCGCTTTCTTTTAAAGAAAGACGTAAGAAATATGTCGCGGGGAGGGCAAAAAGAGATTCAAAACTTAAGCGAAAAAGTAAGTGAAGCAAAAAGCGAGAGAATAAAAGAATAGCAGAATAGAATTAAAGTAAAAAAAAGTGTGAGGAATGACAAGTCGGGGCGAGAGACTAACGCGTCCTGTAATGTATGAGAGGACCTGCCGTTGCTGTGACCACTCTTTCGAAGTCCTCTTTAGTTTTTTTGATTAAAAAATATAACGTATCGAATGAAAAATTCAATAATTTACGAAAAAAAGTGAATAAATGAAAAAAATTGCAATCACTTGATTAAAGGTAAAAAAAATGCCTTAGATAATTGTAGTATGAATCCAAATTTGATTTTTAAATGCTTTTTATTATTACTAAATTATGTTCACAATACATCTTACATCTATTGTAATAGCTACTGATCTACTGATCATTTTCTATTTTACAATTTTGATTTAATTTTGTTAGTAATCATAGTATTATTCTATTCTAATGTAATGTACAGCATAATAGGAAAAACATATTTACAATTCTTATAAATGCTCATAATACATCTCATACATAATATTAATTAAAAACTCTCTAAAGTCGATGACCTAAGTGAATCATTAAATTTTGACATATCTAGTAAGAAGTATGCTTTTTCTGATGTACGAATATGAATGATTTGTTTAAATGAGCTTACGAAAAAAATATGATTCAATAATAAATCATTCATATCATTTTTTGTTTGAGTTTATCTTGGTCAAAAATGAACTAAATTTTAACATGTGTAGTTACATCTATAAAAAACTAAATGGACCTTTAATTTAAATTATCCAACGAAAACAAAACTAGGTATACACATGCATTTAGATTATCAAATTAATATAATAAAAATATATTAATGTAAGTTGATAAGAAAAACGTTTTCCATAAAAAGCTCTATCTATCGGATACATCGCAAACTAGAGGAAAATATAATAATATGAAAATTTCATAATTGATCATTAATTATAATTAAAAAGAGCGATCGAAGCGGTACCTAATCATTTTCCAATTAACACTTCAAAGTTCAATAACGAAATAGCCCGATATGCGATCAAACATTTCGAATATTATATTTAGCAATCGGCCACTAAACAAAATTTCAAATTTCGTATACAATACATTAATATTTTTAATTCACGCTATAAATTCATCACACTCGAAACGTAAACAACATTTCATTAATATAACACAACACCGTAATGGAATTGTTGATACGTACATACATACATGCATACATACAAACATACATACGTCTCTCACTAGAAATCAATACATTTTTATTGCGTTTAATCGAGTCGTTTGAATAATTTGTAGAAACTTTTACACGGATTTTTTCCCCGGCATTCTCACCATTAATCACCATTCTCACCAAGTCTGAGTATGTGTAACCGTTGACTTTGCCTCGTATAAAAACACGACCTACAAAGTCTATGATATTTCTTTGAAAATTGATAGCCGAGACATTTCACGCTGACGTACCCGTGACCGGTTCGGATTTCATTTCCGCGTTTCGATACATATTTTAAAATTGCACTATTTTATACATGTCCGTACCACGCACACAAGCGTGTACTTTTCCCGATTTCTGCGAATTTTTGAAAGAATGGTTACAGTTTCGCGATGAAATTTCGCGCAAAAAGTTGCAAAGACACGTTACACGCATAGGTCCTTTGGAATCCTGACATTGTCGGGTACAGGGTACATTCCAAGTGGAAAATCTCACCCTTCAGTTGACTCGAATGTGACAACAGAGATCCTGCATACCGAGTGTCCTGCTACTGGTATTAACTGTGCGCTTTTAACAACTCTCAATCTGTTCACATTTATAAAAATCTACATTTTATAAAATTAAACCTATACGTTTCATTATCTCGATTGATAATGTTTGGACCGTATAAAACCAATTCACTCTCCCGTTCTTGAAGAAATTTTACATCAATGACGTAATACAATCCCAAAAGTGCACCCACGTTTAGGTCTTCAATTTCCGGGGTTGGACGATAGTGTTCGAATTAACATTCCCGGATTCCCGGGTGTGTGTTCGTGGATAAGTGAGATAAGACGATAATTAATTCATTCGATCGAAAGTTGTAAATGTTGTCTCGAAATCCGACGGAAATGTCGGATATATAAATCCGAATGCGTTGCCGGAAAGAGCACCCGAATTTATAAGACCTTTCGTGGTGAAATAAGTGTTAATAAAAAAATAATTGTACGAAAAAGAAACACGAGAAGACTCCTCACATAAAATGTGAAACATCGCACTTCAGGAAATTCAATTAAGCGGAATGATTCAAGAGAAGATTGGAGATGTTCACAAAATAGTATAATTTTTTTAATAGAATAATTCACCATTCAATTTTGGAGGCTTCTCCAAGCACGCTTCCATTCGTCTCTATTCTTACCAAAATTCATCCAATATCCCCACTCACTACGTTCACAATACAATACAATCGGGTGATCGTATTTGTGTTTGCCACTACATTTATAAGACTCAAAATGTTATTAAATAACAAATCGGACCTTATGATCATAGCCTTGAAAGTCCATGAGAGTATTGCACCTTCACTATATTCCCTCCTCTACTTTTAAATTTGAGATGAGAATATCGTAAACAGCAATCCAGTCACTCTTGAGCTTCGCGGAACAAAGATATACATATACATATATGTAATATTAAGAAAAGGTAGCAAGGAAGAATTCTCTCTTTGGACATACAATAAATAGAACATCGATTACCCGGATTGTTAAAAACAAACACAAATTTTACGATTCTGCTGCTTTGAAATGCATAATTCGAATAATTCGAAAATAAGACGGAGAAATGAATCAGTTCTGTCTTCAAAATTCAATACTCAAAAGACGTTAGTTTCTTGAAAATTTGATCGCGATTCAAATATTTATTTTTAATATTACCAATATGGAAAAGAAAAGAAAAATAAAACGTGTTGTATTATCATTAAAAGACAAATTAGATAATATCAATGCTTTAAAAAGCGGTGTCTTAGGAAGTTTTTTGTCAAATAAATATGGTGTATCAACGATCTCGGATATAAAAAAACAAAGTAAAAAAATTATGAAGTTTACTGATTCAGAAAGATACTGTCAGAAGATGGAAGCTCAGAGCGTAAGGTTATGAAAAAATCAGGAAATGAAGAAGTCAAAGAGTGTATTTTTATGTGGTTCATTCAAAGACGATCATCTGGACAGCCAATATCTGGTCTAACATATTATTGTATGAAAAGTATTCGCGATATGGCAGCTTAAAAACAACATGTAACTTTAAGCAAACTTCCATAGTTGAATTTCTTAATAAAGAATAATTTAATATTGATTTTCATGTTATTATATATGTAAATGTAGACAAATAAAACTTATTCATACTGAATGTACGCGTCTTTCCCTGCCAATTGTGATTTTTTCGATTATCCGCATTTTTCGTTATCCGGACTACCTTCGTCCGGATAATTAGTCCGGACGAATTCCCAATTAGTCCGGATAATCGAGGTTCTACTGTACTGCCAAAGACAGGAGTCTCCTAGTAATGGAAGCTAGTTAGGATGAAATCAGAGATATATTTATTTATTTATTTAACATACTTGGGGGAGGCGGCAAAGCCGATAGACCCAAGGAGTTTGATTTATACTGTATATGTAAATTAAATGAGAAAAAAAGTAAAATACATTCAAAATCACAATATTAAAATAAAAATAAGAGAGAAAAAAAGTAAACAAGAAACATAAATAAGAAATTGGGAAAGATTAATTACAGAAATCTTTTAAGTTTAAGAAATGGGTTTGGTGCATCCGCTCTAAAATCGCCAGATAAACGAACGACAGATTAACAAAACGGCAGCTTTAAACGTAATTCTCGTTTTCTCGAATGATAGATTGCACATCAGATGACGAGTAACCTTTCGATGTGCACAGATGCAATTATTAAAATTGAGTTGGATCTTTCTGGCGAGTTTAATAAGGCAAGATTCGGAACTTATCGAATCTTGCCTTATTAAACTCGCCTGAAAGATCCAACTCAATTTTAATAATTGCATCTGTGCATATCGAAAGGTTACCCGTCATCTGATGTGCAATCTATCATTCGAGAAGACGAGAATTGCATTTAAAGCAGCCGTCCGCTAATCTGTCGTTCAATTTGTCTGGCGATTTTAGAGCGAATGCATCGCATCCTTAAGAAATACATCAAGCTTATTCTTAAAAATATTAAGGTTATCAGAAATTACAATTTCATTGGGAAGACTATTCTAAACTGAAACCACACTCTGTTTGCAAAGACGGAATCTCTGATCAATTTATTAAATTTTTCTTTTTGGAATCTAAGCGAGTGACCTCTGAGGTGAGTATTTTCATTGAATGTAAAAATATTGGACATATGAAATTTATAATGATTGTTATTTAGTATTTTAAAGACTTCGATTAAGTCGCCTCTTGTTCTTCTCGTCTCCAGTGTAGTGAGATTCATCCTTTTCAATATTTCCTTATACGAAAGTGAATTAAGTTCAAAAGGAATCTTTGTAAATCTCATTTGTACCCTTTCGATACATATCAGCCAGCAGTTTGGCTTAGTGATAGCGTATATATTTAGCATCACTGAGGTCATAGGTTCGTGTCCTCGCCACTGCTGGTTAGATTTGGCGGTTTTGTGACTCCAAATCGATCGTTTCTCTATCAGAGTTTGCCAATTTTATCTGATCATTGCTGAAACGGTTCCTGAAAATTGGTATTAAATCTAATCCTGTTGTCACAAAAATCTGCCTGTGTACAATTTGTATTAATTATACACAGTAATCTGAAATCCATAGATGTCACTATGATTATTATTTCTGATTAATTGTTATATTCTATATATTCTGATTGTATATGTATGTATTACTGTATTTCTGATTTCTGATTGTTTATGTATTTCATTAACGTACACCCGTCGCATTGGAGCAAATCTGTAATGGCGAGTGTGTATTGATTTGTGACAATAAAATAAAATAAATAAAATATAACCTATTTTTTGAAACGACGATTCCATATGCTAAAAGCGTATTCTAGTTTAGGTCTGATAAAAGTTTTGTATATTTTTGATAATATATGTACATCGTAAGTTCAGAAAATTGAATACACGTTTTATATACATACAGATTAACAACAACAAATAGAAACAGTAACACAATACCAATTTCAAAAGTGAACATTTCAACGAAAATCGCAGTCGCAGACCGTTCAATGGATTTTAACGATTCGATAAATAGAATTGTTGGTTTTTGGGTATCGAAACGCAGTTTGAGAAGTATAACGGTGGTTGTCAAGGTGGCAAGTTGGCAAGTTTACGGTGGCGGTGTGAACCGCAGTGGCGATAGATTACACCTTCGAGTTGACACGGGCCCTTTGCGCAAAAAGCCGACACACGGCCGCGTACAATTATACCAAGTGGACACGCACAGGAACCATCCCACAATACCACCACATCACCTAGGCATCCCTCAATATATATTATATACATATATGTATACATCTGTCGGCCTGTTGGTATGAGAGAGGGCCTGCCCTCAATCAGAGGGCGTCCGTCCGCATTATTAGACACGGACGACAAATCCTTATATTGTAATTACGGCGAATACTAGAGCCATTCTGTAATTCAATTGTATTGTATGTAAAAAAAAAACACAATTAACTTCTTTCCGAGAAATTAACGGTCGCTATAGTCTGCCCTTGTCTTCAGAATAATAATTCTAGTCTAATTCTAAAACTGTTTAATTGCTTACATTTAAAAGCGGTGAAAATGCATCATCACACTTTGATGCAAATTATTTTGATTTATTTCATTCATCACTTATTTACATACATACATATTAGGAAAGTCAATTCACTATACATGAATTGTAAATAGGTTCTTGAGCTCTTTTTCCTATTATGCTGTGCATTAACATTAGAATAATATAATACTATGATTACTAAAATGATCAGTAGATCAGTAGCTATTAAAATATATATAAGATGTATTGTGAACATAATTTAGTAATAATAAAAAGCATCTAAAAATCAAAATCAACTCCCTACATATATGTACATATAATACAAATTGCTTGAAATTTTATAATTCACTAGTGGTGCTACCCGGCTTCGCTCGGTTTCACTTTTGACGATCTCTTCCGTTTTAGCACGGTTATAATAAAAGTAACTTGAAATGAAAATGCAGTCTAGTAGAGAGAATACCGTTGAACCATGAAAAAAAGTTTCATTTGTTATTTTATTAAATTTATTTGAATCGAAAAAAAAAATTATTATTTATCGACCGACCAATCACAAAGGTCTTTGACCAATTCAGCCAATCGGAAAAGACTTTGACGACAGCTAATCCGTTTCGGTTTTATATATATAAGATTTTATTTAATTTTGGGCCATTTTGGCATTAAAGGAATCCAGTGGTGTCACCCTAATGGTTTCCATGGGTTTCCGGAAACCCGTTATTAATAAGTGGAAGTAAGAAGAGGTTAGTAAAAATCAAAATTTTCCGGAAACCGTGGTAAGAAATCTAAAAATTCATATATTATAATTTTTGTCAAAAATTATACAAATCTTGAAAACTGTTTTCGACGGTCTAACTGGACGACTTTATGTACCTAACGATAATTATTAGGGACATAAAGTCCCAACTGTTCCAGCAAAGACGGGCATGACGTATTACTACGTAGAAGCTTGAGAACAAAACGTATGTAATACAATATTATATTATATTATAGAATTATTATTAGTCTCTTGAATTAGATTAGCCTCGTAGTCTAATTCTATTCATTTAGATATGAAGAATATGCGTAAAATTGAAATTTAATAAAAGCAAAGTGGCTCAGCCTTAAAAATGACATAAATTTAGTACAGCTTTGATATAATTTAAATAGAATAAAATTGGTTATACTTGGGCATAATCGATTATTATAAAATGCACTTGCACTATATTATTTATTACTATAAAATGCACTAATTTTTTTAATAATTAATGTATTTTCATTGTATGCCAAAGAGCTAAAAATTACACTCTCTGTCAACCTTCACTTTTAGCGATATGTATTTATCTTATAAAAACATAGTTATCATGTTAAGCATGTTATTAATTTAAAACTGATTTTTAATGACCGGAAATGTACGATAGCTCTTACAAACCGCGAAGCATTTTGACCTTTAAACCTTTAAATCTTATCAATTTGCAAATTAATATTTATTTTTAAGCGTGAGATATCTACTACTCAATTGAAAAAAATGAACACAAAATGAAAGTTAATTGTGAATACATTCTATTCCTGACATTTTGATATATCCAAGTTATGTATTTCACGTTCCAGCTGAACCTAATAAGCTCACTTTTTCAAGTTTTTCAATCGGAATCGAATTGAAAAACTTTCATTTTGAAATACGGATCGCCGATTAAACGTTAATATCACTTTTAACTGCAATTCGACAGTCCTTTATCTTATCGAGATCGGCAAGCTAGTAAGTATGCGTTTGATATGAGGCGAGAGTGCTTTTTCTTCGGCAATTAAAATCAATCGCGAGTTTGATGACTCCAAAGTCACCGTTGTGGATCGTATGACAAAAATGGTTTGCACATTATGTTTGAGTCGACAGAGAGCTCGGCGCCAATTTACGTCAGTCAAAACGTGGCAGATCCATAGATACATTTCAAATCGAAATTTTTTCGATCGATCGGCCGCAAAGAATAAAAATATACGCGACGGAAAGCAAGTGGGCAAGAAAGAGAAGGGAGCTATCGTAATTCGTTTTTAGAGGGTTTTCGCTCCGCAACTGTGGACGGTAACTCTCATGAGGAGTTCTTTGTGGAGTTCTTTGTGGAACAACACGTCTGCTTTGTGACTGGAGACATTTCCACAATTTTACATATTCGGACAACTTCTTTTGTTCGGAGCCGCACCTCTGGCTTCTGAATCCAGAATGTGTGACTCGGTTCGCGGCGTTAAGGTAAAGCCACACACACAAAAGACGTGCCGACATTTTGCAAGTTAACTTATCGTATTGCCGTGCTTAATGTTTATGTTAAATAAACAATGATGAATTTATATGATTTTAACACTAATTACTATAACGAAGAATTTTGTTCGACCGCTTTCATTTATCAATTTATGACTCATCGTTAAGCCATAACGCAACTCACTGGTTAAGCAATTGTTTACCAATCTGATATCGATTAATTTATTCAATTTTCTCGATAATTAAGAGTATGTCAATCGCTGCTGACTAGATCCACAATCTTCTTATTCAGATCTGATCAGGTGGATCTGAACAATCTTCAGATCCACATATCCTATCAGATTTTAGCTAATTACAATAATTATTATTACTGCTCCATAAAAAATTAACACCGTCAAAAATCTTATTTACCTACTCACAAAAAACCATTATTTATTTTCTCTAGAAGTTAACGAGAAACCAACATCTTTCTCAAGACAACTTTCTACAAAGCAAAACTAGAGACGAGAAGAATAAGAGGCGACTTAAACGAAGTCTTTAAAATAATAAATAATCATTATAATTGTCTCAGACTTCAAAAAGAAAAATCTAACCAATTTTCAGATTCTCACATCCTATCAGAGTTTAGCTAATTTTAATTAGCTTATTACAATAATTATTATTACTGCTCCATAAAAAATTAGCACCGTCAAAAATCTTATTTACTCACAAAAATCATTATTTATTTTCTCTAGAAGTTAACGAAAAAAAACCATCATTCTCAAGACAACTTTCTATAAAGCAAAACTAGAGACGAGAAGAATAAATAAATAATCATTATAATTGTCTCAGATTCCAAAAACAAAAATCTAATAAATTGATCAGAGATTCCTTCTTTTCAAACGGAGTGGTTTAAAGTTTGCAATAGTCTTCCCAACAAAGTAGTAAATTCTGAAAACCTTAATATTTTTAAAAACAAGATAGATCCTAGTATTTCTTGAACTTAAAAAAATTTTGTAATTCTTCTTTAACAATATCTTGTCTATATTTTTGTTTTGTTTTAGTTATTATGTTACCGTTCCAACTATCTAAATTTTTATTATCTTTTATCTTTTGGTATTTTCCCTTATTGTTATGGACATTTTATTTTATTATTTATATTAAGTCAAACTCCGTGGGTCTATCAGCTTTGCCACCTACACCATGTATTTTCAATAAATAAACAGTTTGATGGATGTACATATGTAGGTCAATTGCTGAACTGCATTTGTGTCATTTTCTGGATACCATATTTGACATATTGAAGACGGCTTAAAAAAAATAATATATAATAAGCTTAAGAGGGCTGTACACCCGAAATCTTATTTTGTTACCGTTCCTTTCTTCGATATATATATTGAGTGTATGTATATATTGAGTGAATACGACAATATATATCAATATATATATTGAGTGAATGTTACAGTTGCGCTTCGACCAGATAAAACGTATTTTAAATTGACAAAATCGAGGATTCGTATTCTCCTATTTTCTCCTCCAAAACTGGACCAATTTTAAAAAAAATTTGATCATCGGTATGATAAAAATACTTTCTGTGCATCTATCGGCGTATTTTTTTTTAAATCGATCGTCAAATAAGCACGCTGGACTCGTTTCGTGGGTGTAAAAAAGAGGCGATTTTAAAGATATTTGGCGGCTCCTAGCTCATATAAAAAATAACTAATCAAAAAAGTAAAACGATAGATGCACCCCAATGGTGGATATCCATACCATATTAAAAAATAATTTCTCTAGTGCCATAATTGAGGAAGGGAGAAGTATAGTACGTTTGTATGGACAAGGCGCTGCTGTCCAGCCCTCTTAAGGTATGCCTTTTAATATCTAGTTTCACGTAAGAATAAACTAGAAATTTGTAGGCGGTCATTGCATTAGATACAAATCAAATTTATATAATTTTAAACGATAGCGAAAAAGCACAAATTTATTTCTAAACTTCACTACGATATGAAAGATAAAAAAGATATGATAAAGATGTACTGTATAATTTTAATTATTCTCTCTACAAACCAAGAGCTCGATCGTTTAACTGCATACATAAAAATAAATAACGCACTTCAAATTGCAAGCCTTTCTAATCGTAACCAAAAAGGTATTAAAATATTTCGAAATGTGCGCACACAGTCTTACGATCCGGCGAATCCATTCAAGACGTGTCGCGAGATTGACAAGTCTAACCGAAATAAAAAACACAAAAAAAACAGGAAAAAAATAGGCTTCGAATATAAAATTCGATCCGCAGAGATAACAATATGAGGCGACCACGATTTGATGAATAAATATCGAAAGAGCGGCCGTTGGGTGGAGTGTGCGAAGTGGCCAAGTGGGTGAACCTTGGATAGTAAGTATAAGGTATACAGAAGTATATACATAGGAGTATGTATGTATGGCTGATGAGAGGTACCAGCAGTAGTAGGCAGTCTCCTTTTGGTCGGTCGGCGGGAACAAAGGGAATGTGTGGTGTCGCAGCGGTGATTACCGTCCGTGATGGATGGTGGAATGTTGCTCGCAAGAAGGATGGCACCAAACTCTAGTCCCGATGCATACGTCTACCTATAAATTGGATCAATTCGGCAAAAGGATATTTCCATCGTTAAATCGATATTTCCGAATTCCCCAAACCAAGTATATTAGGAGAGATCCAATCGGACGGGACACGTGGCAGCGATGACGCAATGAGACTCGCATCTAATTAAGCCGCATTTTATTTTCACAGGACTTCCCGAGACCGACCGATCCAAACATACATATCAATCGAAACACTTCACAATATATCGACATATGACCCGTTATATTTGAAAGTGGCGGAATTCCAATTTTCAGTTCTAAAAACAATATTTCAGTTTGACTTAATTCTTATTTTTTTTACTTACATATGTACATATATACCAGGAAGGCCTAACAGGTTAACCCCAATGCGCCTTCCTGGCCAATTACAAACAATGCAGCATTTTTATTACACAAGCCGCTGAATTACGAGACACTGACAACTCAAAATTAACGAGTCATCTATGCATTTTACATACATACATTTTTATTGTACATTAATCATACTCAAATAGTGGTGACATAGAAAGTAGGAAGGTGATTTTTTTTAGCCAATTTAATCGGGAACCGTTTCAACAATGAAATCAGAAAAATTGGCAAACTGTGATAGGAAACGATCGACCTGGAGTCACAAATATCCAAGTCTGACCAGCAGCACTACAGATATACTAAAATTATTTTCAATCGAGGTCAGCTCATGGGATCGAATCCGACGCCTCTCGGTGTATGGCAAACGCTTAACGACTGAGGTATGCTGCTGGCTAATATATATTTATTTATTAATATTTATTTATTCATTTATAGTTTTGGACCATTGCGGTATTACAGGAAGAACTTAATGCGCCACAACGGCCTACAATTGAAAAAGAGAAGAACACAAAAATAAAATGCAATAGCATGCATAAAATAAAAAGAAAAAAGCAAAAGCAGAAAAACATGATAAAAAAAATTGTAAACAAAAAATGACAAAAGACAAATAATACATAAAAATGAAGATAAGGTGAATGAAATCAAATAAATGAATAAATAAAATCCTTGAATCCTATTCTTAGTTTCACATTGAATATAAAGTGAGTATAATATTTATTTAAACATTAGTTTGGACCATTGTGGCATTACAGGAAAAACCAAATGTGTCACAATGACCTCCATAACAAAATAAGAGAGAAAAATAAAAATCATAATAATTCATAGATTAATTAGAAATAAAAGGTAGAAGCAGAAAAATAGTACATAAAAATTTACATTTTAATTCGATATTTCCAGAATCTCGGGAAAGCAGAACAAACTTATTACAGGCCGCCAGTATTTTTTTTTATTATTTTAAACCGCAAAATATTATATTTAATGTTTTGCGAGATTTTTCTCGAAATGAAGAAAATATATCGATATAGCGAAGAGATAATTATGTGGTGAGTATGAAAGAATAATCTGTCGTTAAAATGTGTTGCGAAGAGCTGTGGAAAGTTTCAACGGCATACATTTAAATTTATTTATTTGCAAATTTTGCCACAGTGACATAACAGAATACTCTAACGCAAACGTATCAGAATAATACAAATATTATATTCAAATACAAATACCAATTAAATTATATAACTAAGTATGTATATTCATATAAAAATTTAAAAAAATACTATATTCATATGTACATCTGTTATACCTAGATAATAGATTTTTGAAATCATATTCAAATAGTGGTGACATAGTTGGTAGGATGGTTTTTGCCAATTTGATGGAGGAACCGCTTTAATAATGAAATCAGATAAAATGGCAAAGTATCGACTTGGAGTCACAAATATCCAAGTCTGATCAGCGACATTTATGATTACACTAAGAATAAATTCTTTTCAATCGAGGTCAGCTCAAGGGATTGTAACCAGTGACCTCTCGGTGCCTAATATCAATACAACCACCGAGCCACGCTGCTAGCTAAATTAATGCTCAAAACTTGTATTACATTTTTCGTAGCTAGAGACACTACACCAGACCCACGACAAAAATTAATGTGAAATCCGATTTTGAAATTACATTAATAAAATAAAAAAAGCACAACCAGGATTGTGTGACTGATTGTATTGTACATATTGTGAAAATACTGTTTGGTAGATAATTTTTTGATTTCTAGGTAGGTAACTTCTACGACAGACTAAATTCTACAGATTTGCAGACAAATAATTATGTGAATGCCCATCTAATCAGAAAATGAGTGTTTTTGCGGTATATTTTTTGTATGAAATAAAGTAAAATAAATTTTAAGTGTTGTTTAATATCAATTGAATATTTGAAACACTTTTACATGCATAGGATACGACATCAGACCTTTCAAGGTAAATATAAACCAATTAAATCGCACATGACTAGGTCACATAAATGAAATAAGTATGTATGTATAATTGAAATATATTAAAGACGGCATAACAATTAATAAGAAAAACAATTCATAGCAATGCACCACTCAAAAATTTTGAGTCGTCACTGTGAGTTTTATATTGGATAATTAAAAGATACAGTTTAAGTTGATAAGAATAATTGAAGAATTTCAACCTCTATTTAGGTAAACTTGGACTAGATTTAAATCTCACCGATAAACAAAAAAGATAACATACCCCATGTATCTAATATAACACCTTAGATAGTATAGTATCACCTTAGATATATCTAATTATTTTGAACTCAGTTGAGAGATAAACAATTCCCTCGAGATAAAAGTCACACAGGTAGTTTAATCGCGATCCCCAGTATTAATTGCCCAGCCGAATCGATCGTTTCACTTTTCGAGCGAATTTTTTTTTATAGTAAATAAGCACCGATCGCGGTGACGAAAATGGACCACTTAAGGTAAATTATTACGCGGCGTTATTGTCGACTCTTCTCCACTGCAAAATTGATGGAAAATTGTCTTCATAAATACACATCGCAATTTATTCTCTCTCTCCCATTCGGACCAAGTTCACACTCCAAATACTTTGATCGCGCGAATTTCTTTCGTTTTTTTTTCATCTGGGGGATTCGGCGACCGGTTAGTTCGTAGTGATTTTATTTCGTTCGCTTTTTTTTGTTATTTTATTTCTTGACACTTTGTCTCTCATTGTCTCCATTGTGTGAGGTGTAATATATTTACCGACGCTATATACATATGCCTGCACGCTGTGCCGTGGAAGCATCAATTGATATTTCTTTATTTCGATTATAAAAGGAAAACGTGTCGAAATTTGCATCGATATTATTATCAATTAATCCGCCAATTTATCGTCGATGTACATGTGTACATATTTGGTTAAATTTTTGATTGAGATTCATCGAATCTAATGGCTAAGACTTATCTTTCAAAAAGAACCAACATCTATCAAAAAAAGTGTGTACGAGTTAATCATGACGAAGATATGAATTGCACATATCTAAAAATATATGCCAGGGTCTGGATTACGAAATATTTTCAACGAAAACAAAGCGTATGAGATAAATATCATTCGATAGTTAAAAAATGTACAAAAATCATTTCAAATATCTTCAAATCTAAATGGGCAAAATACTAATACCTACTTGCATTTCTTGCATGAAAACTTTTTTTAATAATATAGATAAACCAAATGTAAATAAAACCAAATTTGTAGCCTGAAGATGACATAAGGTGCTACCTCCCTAAATGAACATTAATATTCCTCATCTTCTATTTAATAATAAATAAAACAAAATGAGAAAGGAAAACAGTAGGTACTGGATTGAAGATGAGTCTACTATGTATATACATATATATGTAGGTATAATATTCCAAAAAAATCAATTTGATTTGAATTAATGGCCTAGTTGATCAACTAAAATATCAACCTACATATGGATAAACATTTAATAACAGCAGGTCTCAAAAGATCGCATATAAAGATCGCATAAATAATATTTTTTTCGCATCCGATAACAGTATCGTCACTTATATTGTAATCACGCTCCATTAAACACAATACATAAGTGTCAGAGAGTGTAACGATTGAACATCAATTACGATCGCGCAATAATAAATAAATGAATAATAAAAAAAAAGAAAAGAAAGAGAAATAAAACACATCGAACGAACAGACATCGATGAAATTGCTTCGCTATACAAACGTTACGGAAATGCGAACATTAAATAGGAAAAACCGGATTTTTCCTTTTACGGCTTTGACGGATTCTCTGGCATACGATGTATGTACATATGTATGTACAACATAGGTACTGCAAAGACTAAGAACATCGTGTTAAGTCAATTGTTTTTTAAACGCACACATTTTCCAAAGTTTTACATATTTTTTCTGCTACCGCAACTTGACTGAGACATCTTTTATGAAGATTCCATACAAAAACACATTTTATTTTTGATGGGTCAGAAGAACACGATCTCTACCAATCAACTTCGATAGATTTATTAAAAATTTGTCCACAATGAGTTATACATATTTATCTATGTATATATACGTAAATACACCATTTAGATGGAAGTCTTAATATCAACTCATAAGTAAATACCTACTAATAAATACCAAACCGTGTTAGTTTAAAAATTCGTTATGAGTAACTTTCCATATTTTGATCGGAAATAGACAAACCTTTCTAAGTAAATGTAAATGTGTAAATGATGTCTACAATAAAAATAGAAAAAAATTCGAAAGCGATTTTTATTTAGTTAATATAATTAATATTTATTAAGAAATGTAAAAAGCGAAATAAAATGAATTACATGTTATATTTAGGTATACTCGTATTAGATATAAAGTGGATTTAAATAATATTCTTCATTTACCGGTAAACCAATACATATGATATAATATTTTGTATTTTGAGAAAAATTGTGGTTGTTGTTTGATGCAAGTCATATATTATATTTGAAATTAAAAAAATCATTAAAAATGCTTGACGTCTAAATTAAAATAATAAATACAATAAGCCATATGCTTCCAACAATGCAACATCGAACACAGTTACAAGAAAAATGGTCAATTTGGTCAAATATGTTAGTTTGGCCTGTTTATATGTAATAAAATTCATTTTTTTTGGAATTTTTTGAATTTAAAATGAAGACAGATACCCAAAAAAGCTTTCGACAACTTATATATTCAAAATAATGACAGAAACACGGCTTTCAGAAGAGAAAACTTCCATCATACAAATGGTCGTTAGAAGTGTATAGCGCTTTGTATGGGAATTTCTAGCAAAACGGCGACATTGAATTCTCGTTAATCAATCAACTAAACTAAAAATAACCGATTCAGTTAAACTGCATTCATTAACTATTGGGCGTTTATTATTTCATAGTAAAAGAACTACTTTATTCTAAAAAAATACATTAAAAATTCCACTTATTAGAAATTTTCGTCGAAATAAATCGATTGGTTGATTTGCTATAAAACCAATGATTGTTTTTATTTAACGTTCCCTTGATACGACGAAATATTTCCACTAGGTCCGTCGATGAAAATCCAAAATTAGCATTTTTTTCTCCCGCCTAATGAAGTACATACATATGTACGTAAATACATACATATACACATAAATGAATATAAAGAAATGGCGAGAAAAAAATCATCTTTGAGATAGACCCGGGCCACACCGAGCAACTTTGTCGGCTGACAAGTTGCGCCACCAGAAAAAAATGTATGGAAATCTGAGCGACCAAGAAGTAGACGAGTGTGGCATGTCCCATATAACTGCATACATTGGTCTGGTCAACCAACCAAGTCGCTCGGTGTGGCCCGGGCTTAAAACCCGGGCCACACCGGGTGATTAGTCCAATAGTGAAGTCGGTAACATTTTATTTTATTTTATCTTTAATTTATACCAGGAAGACCCAATGCGCATTCCTGGCCAGAAACATTGTACACTCTATACAAATATTATTAATTTTATACAAAACGCATATGTAAATACACATCAATTAATATCCACAGAGACATATGTGGTCAAATTTGCAGCATTTTTCAAACAATTCAGTAAATGCACATCAATTAACATCCACAGAGACATTTCTTGTCAAATTTTTAAATTCGCAGCATTTTATACAATTCAACGAAATTCGAGATTGCCGAAAACTCTAGAAAATGAGTAAGGTTGCCAATTTGTTGGAACCCTTTCAATGAAAATCAGATAAATTAGCAAACTCTGATAGGAAACGATCGACCTAGAGTCACAAATCCAAGGTGTGTCCAGCAGAAACCACTGGGATTTGAACCTGTGACCGCTATGTTCAAAGCATTATATGCTACTAACCACTAGTCTATTCTGCTGGTTAATCATTTTCAAACAAACTCAACAAGATTACAAATTAAAATTAATCGCAGTCAAAAATTTTCAAATATAATGCAAAAAACGCATTTCTCAACTTGGATTCGCCAAAAACACGCGGGAAAAAAACCGACGAGTTGGACCCCAGATCCGACTCCGATTGCACAGCCCTGTTTTGAATACAATTCGAGAGTGCACATCGATACAGAAAAAGCTCACCGAAACGATTGAGAAACATGGATGTTCGGCGAAGCGCGAAACCTGACGCACTAGTGACTAGTGGACGGCTGGCTACTGTGTAATTTACACGAGACAAATATTTGCACCGTTGGACAAGTGCATCTATAGCGATTTATGTACGTTGAAAGTTACATTGAAAAACTGTGTGTTCCGTATCACGACCGCAGGACAAGTGCACACACTGCACACTGCACGACGCGACGTGCAATCAATTATCGGTGAATATTTTCATAATAAATACGTATGTATGCGCGTGTTGACCGTTTGCAAAAGTAGACCAATACCATTGTTTTTTTTCCCCACTTATTTCAAAAACAAGGCGACATCATCATTAGAGTCGTGTCGGATCAGATACGTACTCTATGTATATTTACATATGTATGTAAGACAGTGGCGTATCAGCAACAGTGTGGGCCTTGTCACAAAGCTTGAAAATTTGGCCCCTCGGATTTTTTTCAAATCATTAGGCTCGGTGGTTGGGCTTTTACATAGTACTAAGAGATGCCAAGATAATTTATTCTGAGCATCTGTAATGCTGCCGGTCAGACTTGCATATTTGTGACTCCAGGTCAATTGTTTCCTATCAGAGTTTGCCAATTTTTCTGATTTCATTGTTGAAACGGTTCCTCAATTAAATTGGCTAATAACCTTCCTACCTACTATGTCATCGATATTTGAATATAATTAATCTAATATGTATATAATTTCGAAAGAGACTTTGTAAGTTTCGTTGTATATTTCGTTGGCAACTTCGTAAACAAAACAAAGTTTCTATGGCGACTGGATAGACTTGCGTTCATAGCTGTTACGCCCTATTTCCCTCTCCATTCACTGCAATGCTCTATAAGTTGCAATGCTCACGCACAGTCAGAAAGACACGTAGAGAGACACGTAGAAGTGGTCAACCGAGACACTTCTCTTAGACGAACTGTTCACATCACTGAGGAGTTCGGAAATATAGACACGTGAAATCAGTCACTCGAGACCCACTCATACACACGGCAGTCGTCGGCACGCACCTTATGGAGCAACAAAGGAAAGTGTACTATTAAATTACAATAAATTGAAGACAAAAAAAGAAGGACGAATTTAATTTCAACATTCTGGATCCCGAACACAATCCTGATACAATTCCCCACAACGACAATTCAATTGGTTGAATATTATATTTTTTCGATTCAAATAAATTTAATAAAAAAACAAATAAATACTTAGTATTAGATTCGTCATGTTTACGCCGTTTATATTACAAATACTGAGCGAAGCCGGGTAAAACAAGTAGTGCAAAATAAAATGTACAAGTTAGAATTCATAGATTTCTCGTTAATTTCACGTTATCGGTGTCTCGTAATTTAGCGACTTATGTAATAAAAAATGCTGCATTGTTTGTAATTTTCCAGGAAGGCGCATTATGGTTCATCTGGTATATACATATGTATATAATAAAAATAAAAATAAAACTTACGACGATAGAATCTCTTCCCAAAGGACTTCTTTATCGTTTTTTTTTATTTCAATCGAACATGTACACTCGCTTTTACAGATCACTTCAAAGCGACGAGTGTGCTAATACAGATACAATACAATAACACAATCAATACAAGCATTTTATACAATGCGAATTCATACAAACATCATCCACAGTGACATATATGGAAATATTTTTGTAGTATTTTATTATAAAAATTGGCAAACCTCAACACACTGATAACTTGAGATTTGCAAGACAGATTGTAAAGGATATGCCAATTTACAGAAAAATTTGCAAAATCTGAAAGGAAACGATCTACATACCTGGAGTTGCAAAACAAGGTCTGGCCAACATATACTGATCTCGAAAGCATAATATGTTAGCCACTAGACCACGCTGCTGGTTAAATTGGCAATTGAAATGTTTTCAATAATAATTACACGTTGATAATGAGTCAAACCCATTACTTTTGCAAATTTACCTCATGATGCTCAGGAGCTAAGAATTTTTTATTCGAAATGGTTCTAAATATGTTTCAGAAATTCGACTATCTCTGTGAGCGTTTTGCAAGTTTGTTCCGAGGAAAATGATCAAGATCAATTGCCGTCCAAAATTTATGTGTTTTATAATAACTGTCTATCCTATAAAAGACCGAAGATGTTCCGTTTTTTGATTTTTTGGATCGTCGAGTTGTTCCATTGAATAAACAGTTGGATATTAAGAGGTTGTGTTACTTTAAATCGCTAATTCGAAAAAGTGTCGGAAGTCAAAATTTCGCAATACTTTTTAGATAAATGAATATTGATAATTCGATAAAGTATTATATGTCAATTTAAACGTAGATTAATAAATCAAGAATACATTTTTCACAGTAATACATACATGATATAGCAAAGCACATGTCGTGATGTAATTTTTTCAGTGGTCCTTTAATACATGTATAGATTTAGATCAGCCTCTCTGTATCTTCGTAGAAATAGTAGTTTTGGTTGAAATTTTTCTTACTTAAAGGTTACATATTAAAACTGAAAAATAATCGAACGTTTCTTTTAAAGTGAAAAAAATTTGAATAAAAAAATAACAAATGAAAACTACAGACAAATAAAACAGCATTTGAAAACGGATTTTTTTACATAAAGTTTCTCGGTTTAAAAAACATTATAATAATCCCAATTTAGTTCACAATTTTTAGCACAGGATCGTAGGAAATAAGTAGCAGAATTTGATCTTGATACGTCAAGAGTTTCTGTGAAAAAATTGGGGTGTTGATAAATACGCGCGGAAAATTGAAATCAGTGTCTCAAAAATAGCTCGTAGAATCGTAGACGTCGACCATTGTTTTGGTTCCTAGTAATATGGACCATGGAATCCTAAAGTGGATTTCTAAGAAGTTTCGGCGCCAATGTTTTGTTAACAAGCCGCCTTTTGTTTTATCCATCCGCTATCTATTCCTTTTTTATTTGTTTTTGCACACGAGCGAGATGTCCCCTTCATTTCAATAGAATTCGTAAAAATGCAAATACTTCATCATTTTCAATTCGAGGGCTGATCGCACTCGATGTTCAATAATATATTTATTTTTAAATAAAATTGATAACTCAATATATATTGAACACTGTCTTAACATGATCAAAAATTTTCTGCTCGTCATATTTTGGCCATATACTAATTATTACCTGTAGGTTTGCGTCAGTTCTGAAAATAATTATAAGCTGTATACAATGTTTTTTATCTTTATATTATAATATAATATCCTCGTATGATATACATGGAAGCTTTCACAAAGTGTGCAACCCTATTTCGCGAATTTACATTGTTAGAAATTCGTCGGCTACCTGTTTCTGCGAGACGTCTTGATTTCCTAGAAACTAAACAATGAAAGCTCTCTATACTGGCGAACAAACATGCATAGGATATTGGCGATGGTTTATGCATTATATAAACCCCATCGGCAATTGGACGTGCACTTTTGAAGATCGTCTGCAATTTCAATAACAATCAAACAATATCGACGCATTGTTTGATTATAAATCTCGACAATTCCCTCACGAATATTTTAAATACAGAATTAATTCAATGATTTGAAAAGTTCGATACAAAACATTTTTTATTCGGACGGCATTTGGGGTACACATTCTCACATTTTGAAATGTGTATGTATGAATTATTTATGGAATTATATATTTTTTCTTATATATATCTTCAGCGAGATACATTACACATTACACAGTTTCGTCCGTTCTTTACTTTGTCTTAGTTCAAACTCTATATTATAACGATCAATTTAAAATATGGATTCATCCATTGATATGCAACCTTATAAAAAAGTATAATAGCACATTATATAATATGTAAATTTCGGATTTCAATTCATAGATGTCTCGTTAATTTGCGAGTTTTTTCAGTGTCTCGCAATTCAACGACTTATAATAAAAAAAATGCTGTATTTGTATTTGTAATTAGCCAGGAAGGCGCATTGGGATTTACCTGTAAGGCCTTCCTGGTATATATGTAAAATAAAAATAAAAATAAAATATAATGGATCATATTACAGAGGTTTAAATAGACAATATAATGTAATAACCTTGTTTTAATATCAATGTCAAATCAAATTAAAGCCTTACACGAATACACTTTTAAAAAAATATACTTATATTTGAATTAAAAGAAATATAATTTGCCAAACAGAATATTATTACTCACCTATGCACTTTTCCCATTTTTACTCTACATGTAATTTTTTTAATGTATTTACAGACTTTCTACACAAATGAATTGTGATCAAATATAATGAATTTCATTAATTAATGTTTGTATTGTTACTTTTACAAGTATATATATGTACAATTTCATTCAAAAGAAGTAGATACATGATTTTTTTATTATCTCATAGAGACAGCACACATTTAATTAATTCATTAAAACGAGCTTCTTATTCTAAAATATATGAAATATTATAATAAGATGCTTTTCTGCTACTACAAGTTCCACTTTCGATATCTAATTTCAAAGAATGTACATGCATATGTATGTATGTTTGTGCATATGCAAAACAACAACCTTGCCTAATACAAGTTTTACAATATATTATAACTTTCTGACCGAATGGTGCAAAATTAATGACCAAATATAAAAAAATACAAGTCTTCTTTTACGAGCGGGATAATCATAATTTCCAGCATAGAAAATTTGTTTGCTTGATTTTTTTAATTAAACTCAAAATTATTAGTTTGCACTTCTTTCATCGTATAGAGCTCGAGATCAAGTATAGATAAACAGACAAAAAACAATCCCACAAAAAAACACCTACAGTTAATGACGATTGTCTGATGGCAACGCCAAAAAGCTCATCATCGGTATGCGAGTCTTTAATGGCGGCTCGGCATTTATTGGCGGGCAACAAAACGGTCCAAGAAGAGATTAGATTTGCGAAGGCCACACTGAGAGACCCTCTCGACCGAAACGACTCATCGAGGGACCCTCTCGATGAGATTTGACTGAGGGCCAAATAAAACGATCGTTGTGCCTGAGGACCCGGCGCTTCGTCGGCAATAACACCGTCTCACAATTAGGCAGGACCAAAAGAGCCGAACCCAGGTCCCAAAATGGTTTCGTGTAAATCAAAACGTCACATTTACCCTCGTCCGTGTGAGTGTTATTCCATATTGAACGCCTGAGGGACTCTTCTCCTCTGGGTAGGTGTTGGAAGTGTCAATTCAATATTCCAATACCTCCTCCGAGTATGGAATCAGGCGAGGATTGAATTTCTCTCACTCGAATATGGTTATCTTATTCAAATTCATTTTTTTATATACACTAGCAGTATTACCCGGATTCACTCGGTATTTGTAATATAAACCGCTTAAACATGACTAATCTAATAGTAAAAATTTTATTAAATTTATTTGAATACTCATTTATTAAATTGATTGTCACGAACAAACATACATACTAAGCCCGCTTTAAAGGTCAAGGAATTTGACCCTCAAAGCCCTCAACATGAGGCTACCACCCCCCCAACGAATACAGTCTAAGAGACCCTTTCGTCGGAGAACGAGACGGTTGTTCATGAATATCGCACAAGAAAAAACCGCACATCACTGTTCTATTAAAAAAAACCACACTGTACATAACCAAGTACAAAACAAACAACAACGCATGAACACATAAAGCGCGCATGCGTTAGGAAACAATACCTGAAATGTGCCGTGCGAATGCACGCACACTTCAAGTAAACATACATATATACTAAGTCTCTTTCGAAATTATATGCATACCATAATCCGGCGCCTGCGCCCCCTAGGACTTTGAATCCTTTGAATCGAAAAAAATCGGATTATTTGAACGATGACGTCACAGATTTACGACCCAACGAACGAAGGTTACATACATATATACAAAGTTTATTTCCAAAAAATATATTAGATATGTGTATAATTCGTTTTAATGATAACAAGAATCTATACATATGTATATATAAAATTTAATTTCTGTCTGTATGTCTGTCTCGTATAGGCTCCTAAACCACTCAACCGATTACGATGGAACTTTCGGGATTTGTTGTATGCATGTTCGGGAAGCTTACTGTGAAAAAAAGTGGGTAAAACCTCTTAATAATAATATTCGCAAATACGATTTTACCGATTCGAAAGTATGAAGCGCCATTGTGTAGTCAAGGAAATGTGTTCGTTGGTAACCACGTTACCAGTTGGTTTATGACGACACGGCGTTGAAGAGACGTTAGTTGAGTTAGTTAGCTCCAACCATCACTTGAAACGGGAACGGGAACGGGAACGCAACAGGAACGGGAACGGAAACGGGAACGGGAACGGGAATTGCATGCCTTATTCTGGCATTGCAACGCATGCTGGATTTAGCTTGTATATAATAAATTGTGATACAAATTCAGATTGATATCACAGTTCCGTAGTCAGTTTATAAAAGATTATTACTATTTTGTAACTTACATGCTTCATTCAGTTCAGATCAATTGTGAATTTTATGCCACAATTTTAATATGGTATAAATTAAAAAGTTCATGTCGAAAGCATACAAATCATTTTAACTGAAGTTCGCCCGCCTGGAAGTTTGTTGATTTATACAATTTGCGACAATTCAAAGTATGTATTTTTTTTTTAATATACTTGAAATGTTTTTAAATCTGTTAGCTATAGCGCAATACCGTATTATAACAATTTAATAGAATGAAAATACGATCATGTACAATAATAACATTAATGATAGCCCTTTAAACAACTTTACAAAACATTTTATTTGTATGAAATATAAGAATCATGAAAAAACCTTACCGTTTAATTTTGTGAATGAATATAAAAATAAATATAAAATTATATGTCAACATTTGAGTATGTATGTATATATCTACTGATAAAAAAAACACCGTAAAGTGCTCAATTCACCTGGACTATATGTATGACATATACAATATAACATCGTCACTAAGCTTTAATTAAATATATTAAAATGCCACCCATCATAGTTTTATTTAAATTATTTTGTACGTACATATCATTTTAATGATTCCATTTAGTCATTATGTACATAAAGTATACGAGTATGTAGATTATAAATAAGTATATAATAATAAATATAGTATAAAAAAAACGAACGAGCTTATGATGCATGCTAATGTGCTCGTTGACATTTCGCAGCTGTTTTTCGCATATAAAATATATATGCAGTGGATATGGTCGTGAGTGTGCACGTCTTGGCCAGATTTTTCCATACTTATATATCACAAACTATTGGAAGAATGTCCGTTTTGCCGGGCGTAAAACAAAAAACAAATGGGGAGTGCAAGGAGAAAAATTCCTGTGGAACGGGAGACAATCCGTGCATGTGCACTATGAAATGCACAAATGCATACCGACTTGTGTGAAAATTTCACTTGCATACAAAACAAATACCTTTCTAAATAATTTCGCATTCATTTTCATCTCTAAGCTATGCATTTATATACATATTGATTATTCTGAAACGCCACAGATTAAACTGAAACTTGCGCATTGAATTCCAAAATAGTCACAAAAGGTATGGAACATTATACATATGAATGTATACAAGGTATAACGAGGAGAGACAGGAAACGAAACACACTGATGAGAAGATTTACTGGAGTGGTTGATATAGTGGAGCGAAGGAAGAGATTGGAGTTGTAATTTTCTAGGAGAATGGATAAGACAAATGCTTGAATCCCATATTATGTTAAATTTGTTTGCAGCTGGAATAATGGACAAAATAAACGCTCGAATGGCACTGAAGAGATTGTATAAATATGCAAGGAAGACCACTAATGAGATAAATGGAATAAATAAAGATAATTTATAGTGTTAAATGGATGAGTATTGCTCAAAATAGAGATGAACAGGAGCGAATGGATAACGAAATGATGGTGACTTATAAGTACGGTGACCATAAGTCCCGTTTTAGCCGGGACAGTGCGGTTTTTTGCGTTCGTCTCGTCTTTTTCGTAAAATTTATCGATTTTTCCTGGTTTGTCGTCCACTGATGCACAAAAGAATTTCAATATATGTATATATGTACATATATTTTGATATTTTTCCAGATCAATTTGTTTCCCAAAAACAAGGATTATGTATTAATATAAATATACATTTATATACAATATGTATATTCTTTTTAAAGAAACATTTAAATATATTGTTACAAGTTTCTGAAAAAAAAAAATCACTTTGTGCTATTATTTTCATCATAATTTTCTTTAAATAAATGTAAGATACAGCATTATGTATATCATATTTAATTTTTTATCATGTTTAATTTTCTTTTTTTAAACGACAGAGGCGATCGCCTCATAGAATTCGCAGAACACAACAGGCTCTTTATCACTAATTCATTTTTCAGGAAAAACACAAACAATAAGTGGACTTGGGAGAGTCCTAAAGGAGACAGAAACGAAATCGATTTCATCCTAACAAATGCCCTGCACTCCGTTAAAGACGTTAGTGTTTTAAGTAAAGTAGATATAGGTAGCGATCACAGATTAGTCCGTGCCAAGATGGCCATTAATATAAATTGCGAACGTAGGAAATTAATAAAAGGATGCACTAACTCTCCAGATTTCGCTCAACTAAGGTCTAGGAAAAAGGAATTCGAACTCGAACTTGGAAATCGATACGGGAAATTAAACCCAGAAGCAGACATCGAGGAATTGAACACTGTAATTAGTTCGGTTCTAACCTCAACAGGCAAGAAATTAGTTGGATTCAGGAAACAGATTAAGCTAAGCAAAATTTCAGAGGAAACAAAAAATCTAATTAAGCATAAAAGGAAGTTAGATAGGGATAATAATAAGCAAGAATACAATCTAGTAAATAAGGAAATTAAGAAGAGAATAGTCAGGGATGTCAGGGATTTTAACAGCAAGCTAATAGAAAATACCATTAAGAATAACCGTAGCCTGAAAAAGTGCAAACAAGATCTTTTCTTAGGCAAAAACCAAATGATCGCAATCAGATCAGAGAGCGGAGTAATAATTAGGAATAGAGAAGAGATCATAGACAGAGTTTATACGTTCTATGCAAAACTTTACGAGAACAACAACGGTCAATAGGCAATGCAGTATTGCCTAGCGAAGTAGAGGCCGCGCTAAAAACTGCAAAGAACGGTAAAACCCCAGGGGAAGATAATATTCCCATTGACTTACTAAAATGTGGCGCCCCCCCCCCCCCTAATCTTAATCTTAGCTAGGCTTTTCAGCAAATGCATCCAGAACCAAGCTATACCAGAAGGATGGAATAACGCAACTATCATTTTAATACACAAAAAAGGCGACAAAAGCGATATCAAGAACTACCAACCCATTAGTTTACTTTCAGCAGTCTACAAGCTCTTCACGAAGATTATTACAGAAAGGCTGAAGAATATCCTCTTTTTCTATTTTTTTGTACACAAAAAATGGACATTCTGAAAAAAATTTTAAGTTTTGGACGTACAACTCATTTTTTAAGATAAAGGGGGGAGGCAATTTTTACGGAGTGTCCCGTTTTGAGTCCTTTGAAATATGGTCAACCTACTTATATGGCACAAAATAACAGATAAAGCTAAAAGCGTTGATGGCGAATTCTCGCAGCGGGAAGCCATCGACAATATCAAAGATTGTTTATGCATTCGCAAAACTATCCAAAACAAAAACTGCGTATATTCACTTGTATAATACATATGTCCAATTTCATTTAAAAATGGCGGACGAGCAGTTCAAATCATGAAAAATTTACTTGTTAATAATATTAGGCTCGTCATATGATGGCGGCGAATCGAATTTGAGCAACACTGGTGTATAAATTCGATATTCGGCTATCGTCGAAATTGATAAGTGGCCGGTTTGGATCGGTTTTAATGGTTCGAATGATTCACCCCGGTACATATTGGTACAGTTTTCTAACAAGATACGCACGCAGACCGCCCACAGAGGCCGACCTCACATCGGTCCTCTTTCCTCCTCCCCCTCCCCATCTCCCTTCCCTCATGATCAGCTCCTTGACAAGCCGCAAACGGCCTCTGTCTTGCATATGATTATTTATTGTGCTACACATCCGGTAATGACCGTTGCCGCCAATAAATTTAGCCGATACTATACGTCCGACACTGATCGCCCAGCGGCGTCGGCGGCTCTTTTGTTCTTTTTTTTTAATTAATTCGCCACACACAGTCGACCAAGTGTCTATAAAAAAAATGTTAATCGAAATACAAATTGTTGGCATTTACTGAGAATGTATCTAATTTCGAAATTTTACTCATTTGTTATTCGTTTTTTCGACGTCCGTCCCCGCGAACCGTGCTTGGAAAAGGTGCGCTTTTATGATCCAAATACAAACGTATTATTTGATCTAAAAATATTTAATTCGAGAAAAATAATTCAAACGTGATCAAAATAGATCATATTATTCGTATGATTTCATATCTAAAATAAATTTTACTATATACATATAATAATAATTCGTTTTATTCTCCAGCTAATATGTGGTAATAGGTTGTTGCTGGAACAGTTGAGTCTTTATGTTCCTAAAAATTATGTACGTGGTAGACATCATCATTTGATGGTTGTCCTGCTCGTACATATTTTCGAATGGCTCCTATTCCAAAAGCTAATCGACTTTTTAATGAAATCGTTTCTGCTGAGTCTGAATGTGATATTTTCCACCTTAGTGAGCGTAAATTGTCGTAAATTTATCTGGTAGTCTGCGCTCATCACTGCTTTCATGATTGATTGTGATTTATGAGTGGAATTTTGTTTTACTCTCTTCCATTTGGGCCTCACAGAGATGTTTTGTATTTGCAGTTGGTTCTTATTTATTGGAACTGGTTGTAGGTGCAAGACATTCCTTATGTTATATTTTATATTTGATATTTTTACGTTATCTGCTATTATTAATTGCTATTGTTTTTTATGATTATGTATAAATTTATTTCTGTCTGTGTATATATGTATGTATGTACATGTTTATATTTATATTTCTTTCTCTTTTTTTCTTTTATAAGATATTCCCTTCTTTGTTGTTTTTTATAATTTTTAATTATTATTATTATTATTTTTCGCTATTATATAGCTTATTATTTTTATGATTGTTTTAAATGTGTTGTTTACGTATATATGTATATGTTTTGTTTTTGTCATGTCTAATTTCTTTAGTTATTATTTTGTTTCTTTTCTGTTATATTTTTGACCATTGTGGCGCATTAGGAATTCCTGTAATGCTACAATGGTCCAAACTTTAAATAAATAAACCAAATAATTAATTTAAATTTTTAAAATCTTCCAATACATCATAAATTCCAAAACATGTTCTTAATAGCTACGAATCCATGGATTATTATCTATTTTAAACATCATTTTTCTTGTTAGTATTTATATTTTATCTTAGTTTAATGTAAGTGAATATATAATAGCATATTAGGACGAAAAACTTGAAAGCCTTTATAATTTCTATAAGTGTTCATAATACATTTTATATGTATTATTATGTTTGAGTAAAGACTCTTTTTTAAGTTGTAAAGCAAATAGTGTTTTGCTAATTTTTGTTTATACATGCAGGATATAGATATTTTGTAATCACCTATTATTATTAAAACATATTAAACATCAGACATCAATTGCGAATGAAAAAAGATATATAATACTAGTGCAGAAATATTAATAGTATGCAATTTTAGTTTCTGCATTTTGTGATGATTTTGGTGGTTGGAAATATATTTATATTGGATTTTTAAGGATTGTAAATGGGTTTTTGAGCTATTTTTCCTATTATGCTGTAGATTAACATTAGAATAATATAATACTATGATTACTAACCAAATTAAATTAAATTGTAAAATAGAAAATGATCAGTAGATCAGTAGCTATTAAAATAGATATAAGATGTATTGTGAACATAATTTCGTAATAATAAAAAGCATTTAAAAATCAAAAATATTGGTTTTATTTTATTTTGGGACAATGACTACATCATTTCATAGATATATTATAATTATAAAACAATTTAATAATATACCGCGTATAATTCATAATGAAAAGGTTGAAGAACTCTCGGCGAGAGTGGCGTTGAAAGATGCATTAAATTAATTATGCATTATATTAGAATAATTATGGCGTTTCATTAAAGGGCAATCACACTCATTATTTTGCGTGTAATTTTTTTTTCGTGAAACGATTTACATTTTAATAACTATTCTATGCAATTAAAAATCGCAATTTGTATAATATAAATGAGCGTTTCATTAAAAAAAAATGCAACAAAATCGTATCATTTGAATACGATATGCAGATTAAATCATCTATAGAAAATTTATGTAATTTTTTTAATGAACATTTTCATGAGCTCATAAACAGAGCGTTAGATTCGCTAAAAGCGATACGGACTTTGATTGTATAAATTGAAAACAATATATTCAAGTATGAAATTAATACAAACATTATTTTTTTGATTTTATAATTATCTTTTATTCAAAGTGCCTTACAAATCTTAAAACCTTCTTGTACTTCAGGCTTATCTCTATTAAATTTTCATAGACACATAAGTAAGCGTAGATTATCGAAAATTATTTAAGCCTATTTGTCTGGTAGCCTGCGCTCATCATTATTTTCATAATTAATGTGATGTATGAATGGAATTAAGATCTCCTCTCTTCCATTTGGACCTTGCATAATATATTTGTCTGGTAGCCTGCGCTCATCATTATTTTCATAACTTATATGATTCATGAGTTGAATTTTGATCTTCTCTCTTCCATTTAGGCTTAGATATTGGTGCTGGCTGTGGATACAAGACATTCCCTACGATGTATTCTGTTATTTGATATTGTTTCTCAGTATGTTCAAGTTTGATTTTTAAATGCTTTTTATTATTACCAAATTATGTTCTGAATACATATTATATCTATTTTAATAGCTACTGATCTACATTTTCTATTTTACAATTTCAATTTAATTTTGTTAATAATCGTAGTATTATATTATTCTAATGTTAATGTACAGCATAATAGGAAAAATAGCTCAAAACCCAGTTTTTTTATTTTTATTCTATGCATTTTTTCTTGTTTTCATTGTACTAAGCCCGATTTAAAGGCCAAGGACACCGCCTTAAAGCCCTCAACATGAGGCCACCACCCCCCAACGAATACAGTCTAAGAGACCCTTTCGTCGAAGAAAGAGACGGTTGTTCATGAATATCGCACAAGAACAACCGCACATCACTGTTCTATTAAAAAAAACCACACTGTACATAACCAAGTACAAAATAAACAACAACGCATGAACACATAAAGCGCGCATGCGTTAGGAAACAATACCTGAAATGTGCCGTGCGAATGCACGCACACTTCAAGTAAACATTTCATTTCATGTTTTCATTGTGGCGCATTTAGGTTCTTCCCACAATGATAAATAATAAAATAAATAACAACATTTATTTGAGTAGAAGCCGTTCCATTTATAAAGGCCTGCCCCCATTCCAATGGATAGGTGCGCACGTTAGAATTATGTACCAACCGTTGCTTTTGTGCACCTTTTCCAAGAACTGGGGGTAAGCCTTCAGATTAAACAACATCTACTTTTACTTTGCATTTTATTTTAACACAGTGTATGTGGAGAGCTGTGACTAACTCCTTGCGACCTACCGTGGGCAGTTACATAAAATGTCATAACTTTCAAAGTATTTAGCATATTTTAATATTTTTTTCAATATCAAACTCACCAAATCTCGGAGCAGCCGCACATTAAGATCCAATCAATTAAAAATAAAGAGTATTTATACTTTACCCGACGATAACCACCAGACTACGTAATCGGTAAAAATACCCTTCCCGCAAGTATTAAGATATAAAATACTAGTGGTTTTACCCGGCTTCGCTCGGTATTTGTAATATAAACCGCTTAAACCTGACTAATCTAACAGTAAGCATTTTATATAAATTTATTTGAATACTCATTTGTTTTTTTTTTACTAAATTGACTCACGAACAAGTCTCTTTCGAAATTATATGTATACCAGAATCCGGCGCCTGCGCCTGGAACTTCGAATCCTTTGAATCGAAAAAAATCGAATCGGCGCCTATGAATCGAAAAAAAAAATCGAATGTGTTATCTACGAACCAACGAACGAAGGTTACATATATACAAAATCTATTTCGAAATTATATATTAGATAATATGTTTTCTGGTAGCATCTATTTGATTCTAACCATAGATGTGGCATCTATTTGATTCCAACCCTCACACGTTCACCCCTTCCCCCTTCCCCCCAATACTTCCAATCAAACATCGCATACAAGAAGCGAATCGGTGGAGCTTTTTCGCGCAACACTCGACAAGTTCTCGAGACGGCCACTTTGCAAAGGCAGTGGCGTGTTTTATTCGTCGGTGGGGTAGTTAGCTTATTATAGACCGGTTGACAATTTAAATAATTGTGCACGAGGCGCCGCTGGTGTTCGGCGCAAGATCAAAGGCGAGTCGGTCGAGGGGCGCGCCTCAATGAATCGAAACGTTAACAATTACGCAATAACTTAGAGGCTTAATGGGTCCGCGAGAACAGAGACCTCCTGATTAAAACGCCAACAACACCGACCCATTATTACTGTTATGGAATCTGTCTCCAAAGCTCTCCGATTATTTATCCACATCACACGTCCTGTCATGTCGTCGACGCGTCAAAATTATAACTACCTACATACATCTACATACACCGAATAGTGATACCTACTAATAATTACCTTCGATCAATTCAATCAAAACTTTTATACGATTGAAAATTATATTTTTCGATAGTGCATATCCTTGTATTTGACCGGTATTTATTTTATATTTTTACTGTAATCCGTTTATTAACTGTGACCCTTTAATAGGAGGCCTAATTGTTTGATGCGTTCGACTATAGTGCGCATTTTTATGTACATATACTGCAATACAGTCAGTAATTTGAAAATAAATGTATTATTTAATACATTTCCATTATTTATTATGCAATTTAAGTTTCATTGTTTTACAAGTATACTCTATTGCAGCATTTCTTCTATTGCGTATGGTATCTGTAGAATAATCAAATGATAATATCAATTTCAAAATGATATTCGAGTTTTCAAACATTTTCTACCACATATGTACTCTGTTATCTGTGATTTTATGTTTTATTCATCACAATTTCGCCATAATGACATTACAGATTTACTTCAGGGCGTCACAATTATTTAATACGTCAATATAAAAATACGGAAATAAAAATAAAATATCAAATATAAAGTATGTAAACAAAATAAATATGGAAACAAAAATAAAAATAAATTATATGTATAATCAGAGCACAGAAATTGGCGAAATGCAGAATGAGAAAGCTTTCTAGCATTGAACTACATAAATATTAGAATTCTACCTGCAAAACAACAACATCCTATCATGTCATAGTGGGAACTGATCTTTTATCTATAAATTTATATATTTATTAGCGTCATTTCCTATAACTGTTTATCTGAAATTTCGTTCTCCAAAATATTGCAATTTATTTTATACTAATTGTTTTACCCGGCTTCGCTCAGTATTTTTAATATAAACAGCTTAAAAATGGTGAATCTCATAAATATTCATTTGTTTTTTTATTAAATTATTTGTATCGAATAGTCGTCATAGAAATTTCGACTTGTTTACGAAGTTCCCAACCAATGTTACTTACATACATACAAAGTCTCTTTCGAAATGATATATTAGATACATACATTTTCTTCGATCGATGTGGTATGTCAGTGATGATGTATGGATGTGAAACTTGCCAAGTTGCTACACAAAGTCCGATGCACTCAAAGAAGTATGGAACGTTGTATGCTTGACATACCGAGGAAAGGCGGGAAACGGAATACGTGGAGTGAGAAGTATGACAAGGGTAGTGGAGATAGTGGATAGATACAAAGATTGAAAAGGCAATGGGCTGGCCACGTGGCTAAAAGAATAGACGAAAGGTGGACAAAATAAGTGCTAGAATGTTACCCGAGAGAATGCAAAAGGGTAAAAGGAAGACCGCGGGGAAGAAAGGTAGACGAAATTAGGAAAATGTGTGAGAGTTGCGCAAAACAGAGACGAGTGATAGCATATTGAAGAGGCCTTCATCCAGCAGTGGATGGTGAATGGCTGTAGATGATGATGATGATTTACATTTATGCGTTGAATTTTTAAGTATGTATGTATTTATTGTAATAACCATAAGTATGTATGTACCTAAATGAAATTTTCTTTTACAATATGGTAATCCGCAGACTAATGTTTAAGAATCGCTGTTTTATGTACAAAGGTACTTAAATCTGAGGTGAAAATAATAGCACTGAGCTAAACAATAATATTTAGATTATTGTAATTCATTTAATGTTAGATAGCCTTGCCGCTTAGCATATTAAAATAAATTTTTATTGCATTCTTTACAGCTCTACTATAATCCTATTTTCAGGGGCATAATAAATATATATATAAGGCGCACTTAAGGACGCGTCATATCCTCAATTCAATATAATAACATTTCACTACAATCGTATACATACATGTATAATATTGCGTAAGGATTCCAATAAATGTCAACTATGTATTTTGGATCCTCAATGTCGTAAGGTTTGTTTGAGTGATAAAAATTGGCCTTTTCGAGGGGAGAACGAAATCTCATATGTCTGTCCGAATATGTATTATTATTCATATCACGGTCACTACCAGTTAACATTCCAGACGACCCCTCAAAAACCGCAATCGCAACTTATACACACACACACACATTTAAGGAAATGTACCTATACACATCTACAACGTAAAAATAATATTTAAAAAATCATAAGGTGATCCTTACAAACTTGGAACAGTGAAATTTTTATAACAATATCAACTCTTTTGGTGATAGATCAAAAACTTCAATAGATCAGTTATTATTTTTAATATATTTTTTTTTATTTCGTGTGAAAGTTTGGAAATCTTAGTACGATAAAATAAAATGAGCAATATTAACATATCGCAGTGGCGTAAGTCGAATCGGTCACGGTAGGATCTGATGCAATTTTATTAGGTTCTGTTTACTCCAGAATCCCCTCCGACAAGCTCTTATCTGGACCGGTCGTTTCAATAAATAGCTAGTAGGGAGCGTAACCGAAATGACCACAATGCGATGGATATTGCGTTTTTAAACGTATTAAAATGATTTTATATTAAAATCGTGTGAAAACGTGTTGAAGTGAATGAATACAGTGCGGAAATTCTCGCGCGTACTTTTTAGCATGCAAAGTCATATCAGCGATCTCGAAAGCCCTTCAAAAGCTCGCTTAAATATTTTATAACATAATGTAAGAAAACTTGAGATAAAGTGAACCAAGTCTTCCTGTATAAAAACTAGTTTTTAATTGGATTAATTTTTGAATAGTATGAAATGTCGCTTTGCATGAAGATGAATGTTTTCGATCAATGCGTTTTGTCAATGATAACTTTTTTGCGTAAAATTCAGGCACTGAATCTCAAAATTCAGAGAAATATTAAAACTTGAACGGTCGTTATAGTGAGGAGAGATTAAAATCGATATCTGGCATAATGGACCGAACGAAATGGTTGAAATGAAAGTGTAGCCAAAATAACGGAAAAATAAGTTATCTATATAATGGTACCTTAAAGGATCTAATATTATAGATCAACTCTAATAAATTGGTGGTTAACGCAAAAAAGGCAAGGATTTACCCACAGACGTACATATCTAGAAATTTATCTGTCAAAGATTTTTCTAAGCAACTAGATACTTGTCTGTAAACAGATAAGTCTTTAATTCACAACAAAGTGCAATCATATGTTCATTGATTATATCCAAGGATTCATATTATATAGTGTGTAACGACCAAGTTTAGTTATTTGTAAAAATTATCAAATTTTGCCAAAATTCCTAACTAAAGATTGTTTTGTTTGAAAACAATCTTTAAAACAATCTTGACAAAAACAAACCAAGTCGAGAAATTTCTGTCGCAGCATCTATAGCTAAGACAAATCACGTAGGCGAAGACCCTATGAGTAGGGTTGTCAGGCGTCCCGATTAATCGGGATTGTCACCAGTTTTAAGTCTCGTGTCCCGGTGTCCCGAACAAACCTCTCGGGACGCCCAAATGTCCCGGTTTACTACAGAAGTTTTTATCTCAGAATTAACATAAACTACATATAAACAAAAAGTCGATGTCTGGACTAGGCAGTCTAGTAAACATTGCAGCAATATTCAACAATGAACTATTTGTCTCTGTCTTATACTTTCTGGAGAACTATATGTAGAAGGCAGACAAAAAATGTGTATCAGGCATCAATTAATTTTTCTTGAATCGATAATTTTCTCACATTCAGAATGATTCATTACACGCAGACGCGGAATAAGAAAACGTCAGAACAGAAAGACTAAAAGATTTCTGTGATTTTGCTAATATTGAATATAAAAATCTACTCTCACATTCAAAAACTAGGTGGCTATCACTATTACCTGCAATAGAACGCACTTTAAAGCTATTTGAAGCTTTAAACGCTATTTTTTTAACTGAAGAGAAAGCACTAAAAACGTTATTAGATTTTTTCACTAATTCTCTCAGTGAAGTACATATGTATATCTTTGGTTTTTTTAGTGTAATTGTAGCACTTTTTATTTATTAAAAATAGAAGGGAAAAAAATCAAATATAGATATTCTAAATATTATCACTTCGATCGAAAATATATCTATAGTATAATACAAGTCAAAGATCTGATTTTTTTTTGGGGGGGGGTGTCCCGGATTGATTTCCATGAAATCTGATAACTAAAGCCCGGATAACCAAGGTGCCGTTTATTGTTCACATGTTGTAAATGCATTGTTAAAGGTTTGCCGAAAGCATTTATAACAATTGAACAATAAGCGGCACCTTGGCTATCCGTACTCTACTGATAACCCTACCTATGAGAGACTTATCTACCAACGAATTTCTGTATGATTTTAACTCGAAGCAAATAAGAATGAAAGCGTGTTGGAAGAGCCTTTATCCATCAGTGAATGTTGAACTGTTACATACAAATTATGATTGTGTAAGTGTGTCTCTGGGGTATTCATAGTCGAAATTTGGCAATCCCTGATTAGCGTGTAGCTCATGTGCGAATGTGAAGCATAAACACGTCCCCTTGGACGAAGTCCACAATCATCAGATGCCATCTGACAGTATGAGTGATGTTCAGAGATGAAGAGTCCGTGGTGCGAGGCTACCGGACTTGAGGTCCTGTTTCTCACGGACGCGTCATCAGGACACGTACTAAATCACGTGGACCGGGGTCGACATTGGGGTCGCGAAACACCTGATGAAATATTAATTTACGTCCGTACGTGTCTCAGGTAAGTATGCGAAGTATTCCACTGGAGAAAAGGTCGTCTGGGTTATTGGCGGTTCTTCCGCTTTTTCAAGAAATTTTGTTTCGTATTATTTTTATGACATATGTGTATATATTTGGACATAACGGCTTAAATATAGTTACATATTTAATTCCAAGCTTTTTCAAATCAGTATTTTTTATTAAAAGTTGAGTTACATGTTTCATAAACGAGTATCATTTTATGTCTCAATGGATTAATTATGTAATTAATTAATTAATTAATTGTTCTTTCGTGTTCTTTTTCTTCTGGAAATACAGTGATTTATGTAATAATAAAATGCTGCATTGTTTGAAATTAATTGTCCAGGAAGGCACATTGGGGTCTTCCTGTCAAGCCTTGCTTGTATATATCTATGTAAAAATAAAATAAAATTTATATGTTTACCTCTAAGCGTCGTACTAGACATTTCAAAACGAATTTAAAATAAATACAAAAAAAATAATGCTAAAACACTATGTTAAATTAAAACACAACCCAACATGTAACTAAATATGACTTAAAGAATTCAAATTAAACCTAAAATTAATAATTAAAATCAATTTATGAAAATTAAAAATACATTCCAGTTATTGTTTTTTTTTTCATAAATATTTACAAAATATGTTTTTCTTGTTTTTGTTTTTTAATGACGCACTGACACGATGCGAGTAGCTTGGACCAAATAGTTTAGAGTTAAGACGTTACTCACAGTGTAATTGAACCATTTTTTAACGTTTTGAATGTCCAAGCTACTCGCATCGTGTCATCCCGGAAACACACAGAGTGGTGCGCGGCACGTGTTTATTTATATAGCTTTCAAATATAAAAAAAAAGATAGTACGCCTGAGCTATGCTATGGAAATCCAGGTCAGAACTCACCCCTTGGACGGTTTTTGGTGATATTTTATTCTTGTATTGACAGTGATCAATAATAGTGATTCCTATATTTGAATAAATGTAGGAGAAACTTGAATCAACGATGAAATGACGATACGCCCATCACGCTGAAGTCTACATAGGCCCGCCGTGCCGTACGATTCAATGTTTCCTAAATGTATTAATAAATCAGCTGATATCTAAAAATAAAACTATCACTGTTTGATCTGTGTACATATATTAAGCCTGTATTGGTTAGAAATTTTGTTTTGGAGGAAGAAACAACTGAAATTTGAGGTTATGGGTTAAACGTCAAATGCGGCCCAGCTTTGTTTGTTGGTGGAAAACTTATTGATAAATGATATTAAGATATATTATATGTATATACAATTAGATACAACATAAATTATTATTGAATACTTATCTCGCAGATAAAGCTCAGTGAAAAGATGTAGTTCTAGCTGTGAAATGTCAGATCTGACACATTTGGCCGTAAATCGATATATAGGGGCTATTTGCCATTACACGAAGCTATACGCCAAATTTGAAATTTATATATTCATATGAGAGTTAAAACTATAAATATTTATATATTAGAGATAATGAGAACCTATAAAGCAAATTTTATAAAATATAGAGTGAAAAAAGAAAAAGTTATAGGCGTTTAAACAATTGAAATCTGACATGGCGAAAAGTGAGAATAGTCTAAACAAACACTGAATAAACGTCAGGCACTTTTTCGTGGGAGCGCTTAGAAACGCGTCTTACACGATATTTTTGCACCATCGTAATGGCGGAAGATCCATTTACTTATATTGATGACCAAAATGAGCAATATGGCAAAGTATGAAAACGATTGGATACGAGGCAAATTTTTTCCTGAATTGTAATCGTAAGTGAAACGTAAAGGAGGTTTGTAAAAACCACAAGCATTCGCATGCTTGGTTTACATACATATGTAAGAATTTTATTCTGAATCCCTATTTATGAATGAATTATGTTGTATACGATTCATCGGATATGTGTGTATGTACTTAGGATATCACCACCATTATTATTATTTATTTAAATTCACACACACACACGATCCAAAATGAGTACAGACACACATTCGCTTTGACATTTCCCGCCACAATGTCGCGATTGTTTACGATCCGCGATTGTTCAGCAATAAAGTCCCATCGCTACTTCCTGTCTGCACATGCTCAGGAATGCCTCGCATTAAACCAACACTCTGCAGCGAAAGAGAAAAGTCATCATAATAAAATAAAGCAAAAAGAATGGCTTACACGTATCTGCAAGGATAATCGCGAGCGGTAGGCATATCCGGTTGTTTACGATGCGCATGCGCACACTTTTCGCACACTCGTTTCGCGATAACGACGTCCTTCATATTATATTTTTATCGCACACTTTCGAGCCGGACATTTTAATTGTCTTACGGATTCAAACAGCCAGTGTTATCAACCGTGAACTCGAATTCCGAGAGGTCTCGTATCCTCTGACTCATGGAGTTAGTTTATTAAGTCATTGATAGCGTACATAGCTTTGGTTTGTTTGATATCTCCTCGTATCTCATCTGTGGGGACTTTTTTTATCCCTAAATCTCCCACGTGTCCGATCGGATTTTCCGGAGAATCCACAGTGGGGGATCAAGAATTAATCATGTCACTCCGGAAGCTGTCCAATTACATTGTTGCATCGCAAAAGCGACCGCATCTAATGCACCGAGACGAAAGCTCTCTCCCCCCTCTTGTACACGTTCTGTATAAAAATTATATTGAAAAATTCAAATCAATATAATTATTCTTTCTACATATTCATATAGCCCGCAGTGTGGCTCGGTGGTTGCGTTTATGTTTAGCAACGAGTTTATGTTTAACGGGTTCGATCCCGTACTAATCTTTAATACTGCTGGTCAGACTTGGATATTTGTGACTTCAAGTGGATCGTTTCTTATGAGATTTTGCGAATTTATCTGATTACATTGTTGAAACGGTTCCTCCTTGGCACAAATCATCCTACCCGCTATGTCACAAATAAATGAATTTGATTTATGTGCAATATGTAAAAATGTGGGTACAAATGTAAATCCATAGATGTCTCTATGGGTTTATTCATTTTTAATTTCGTGCTTTTCAGAATCTCGAAATACAGCGATTTATATAATAAAAATGCTACAATGTTTGTAATTAATTGTCTAGAAAGGCATTGGGATCTACCTCTTAGGCCTTCCTGGTATGTATATGTATACATATACTAGTATATATATGAAAAATAAAAATAAAAATATACGATATATGTGTATCAGAATTATTTTTAGTTGAATAAAAACGGTTCATCAATTTTAAACAAATTTGAAAAACCATTCTACGTTAGTTTATATTAACATGCAAATTAGATAAATTTTCCTATATATGAGATAGATATTTCATATATTAAATTTGGTTGTTCTAAATTCATAAAAAGCTGTAGATTTGCATGCCGGAAAAACAAACAAACTATCATCTTTATACTGTTAGATGACTACTAAAGTACGATCAATCAAAATCTACACAAAAATTGATTTCAGAAAAAATTAAATAAGATAACTTATATGATTTGAACATTATCTACATGAAATTAAAAAAATAGTATGTAGTTCACACCTTGTTGAAAAAGTATTTTCAAACAATGTTTAATTAAATGGTTAATTTTAAGTTGAAGAATGACGAATAATCATATACATTTAAAAATGATGTCAACCCTAAATGGGTGTGATTATTTGATTTGACTTCTCCAATATATCTACATTAATGTGAAACTTGGGCATTAAATGCTGCATAAGAACCGGTGCACTCAAATTTCGGATCGTTGTAAGCTTAGCAAAACGACGAGAGATAGAAAGCGGAATAAGTGGATTAGAAGTATGACAAAGGTGGTTAATGTAATAGTGAGAGTATAAAAATTGAAATGATAATAGATGGGTTACGTAGCTAAAAGAACGGACGATAGAGGGACGAAAAAAGTGCTTGAATGGTACCCGAGAGAATGTAAAAATGTGAAAGAAGAGGCAAAAGGGAGATGGGTGGATGAAATCAGAAAAATGTGTGTGATGAAATGGATGAGAGTTACTCAAAACAAAAACGAATGGAAGCGTATTGGAGAGGCCTTCATCCGCAGTGGATGGCGAATGGCTGTGAATGATTTGATTTTTAAATGCTTTTTATTATTACGAAATTATGTTCACAATACATCTTATATATATTTTAATAGCTACTGATCTACTGATCATTTTCTATTTTACAATTTTAATATAATTTTGTTAGTAATCATAGTATTATATTATTCTAATGTTAATGTACTGCATAATAGGAAAAAGAGCTCAAAAAACTATTTACAATTCTTATAAATGCTCATAATACATCTAATACATAATATTAATTAAAGACTCTCTGAAGTCGATGACCTAAAGCAGATTGTGTTTAGGTAATCTGTGTGCGGTGAATGATGATGATATACAAAGTATGTACAAAAAATAGTATGTATGTATAAGAAATAGAATACAAAGAAATAGGTGTATCTGAGCATGTTTTTCAAACATGAAGATAAATCTATTATACACTATGTGTGTATGTAAAAACACAGGAACTATTAAGCGTGTATTGTGTCCAGTATCGATTACATATGTCAAATGCAAGTTGTCTTTGTGAGTGACTTGGGAACAATGGTAATTCAAAAGGGTGTCCAATAAATACTTAGGGGACGTTTTGTCTATGTACTATCCGTCTACAATATATTTACACCATAAACATAAATTCCGTTGAATTTCATTCGAAATTTTACTGCTGCATTGGTATCGAATTGTCCCTATATATTTTTTTTATCAGATCTCGATACCAATCCGCAATTCGTTTCACGCGCTGGCTTGTTAGCCGAGGATTCTTGCGGTCCAGGAAACAGGAAAATGACGACATATGCTTCGATTGCCACCATCCCGTCCCCATTCGCCCTTTTGCAAGACCCCTTGTCCGGTCAGAAACCACCCTTGGGAATATGACAAATAAATATGATACATATCTGACCGAAAATCGTACTATTTGCTACGCAGCTCTTCCTTGACCGCAAAAAATATCCCAAATTCGTTTTAAGTGCACGCGACTTGCAGAATTTAAAAGTGAAATTCGATAACGACATATGTATGTAGATATGTGACAAATTGTCGTAACGGAAAATGTCAATTTACAGCGTATTATACGCTTTATGACCCGCCACTTGCGCGACCACCTTTATCGCTCTTTTGTTCCTCTCTTATGTATTTTATTTTTATTATTTTTAAGGAAAAGGAAGGTATTTTTTATTCACAGACACTCCCCTTCAATTACATGGCGACCGATCATTATAACAAAGCGCCAATTTTAACACTCGAATGACTGCCAGGAAGTGTCAAAACGTTATAATTCTCGTTTTACTATTTCGACATAAGGCGATGTTCGTATTCATTCAGAATAAATTTACAAAATAATACCACACATACTTGTAATACATATTGAACATCAATTGAATCAAATTATCAAATAATACAATCCAATTGTTAGTGAAAAAATTAGAAAAAATCCATTCAAAATCTATATATAGTTTTTTATTCTCATTGTGTGGATGCACCTTTATGTGCTTTCCGTTGAATTATGAAATTATCGGACACCATATCACAACACTACCAATTTCGTGTAAATATACAATAGAAGTGAACGATACGCTTCAACAATACGATGATATGTTACAAAGTTTAAAAAAAAACGGTGTTATTATTAACCGTTCACATGTCTATCAAACTGTCAGTCAAACTGTCTCAGTTTCATTATATTCGGATCGTCAATATAATTACGCACAAGAGATATGGGCAATTATTTAATTTTCGAATTTTATTAGTGTTGAATTTTAATTTACCGTTCGGAATACGATATAAAAGGATTGGCCGATTGTAATTCGAACGATACGGCTATAAAGTTTGTCCAAGCGCATCAAGGAAATGCGTTCACCGCGAGACGGACAATATTTAAATATCATTTACATTGAATAAACGAGCTTAATGTTTCAAAATGCTTTTTGTAAAGTTGAACGTATTTGCAACCACTTTTTATATAAAATAATTTATTTTTTAAATTTTTTGAATATAATAATATTCAACAAACTTGATGCAATAGAATGTATTAAAATAATCATTTGAAATTTTCTTTGTAGTATTTTGTTCGATTCAAATTACTTTTTATTATTATTATTATTTATCAATAGACGAATGATAGTTAAACTATAATATATTTCTTAAAGTTTTTGTGATAAATAATATGTAAATATTTATAAATCGATCGATTAAGTCGGAGTTGGATTCCACCAGGTCACCGTAGGCACTCAACCATCCCCTAATGTGCATAATTGCTCGTGTGTGAAATGAGCTCGAACAATTCCACTATTTTGTCGAGAATACAAATGGTTCCACTAAAATTACCATAAAAATAGGTGTGTTAACAACTACAACTAAACGAACCGATAAATAAAAAAAAAACCAACCATCGACAAAACGGACATGGTCAGATCGTTCGAATTTTTCCATAGTAGAACTATCGCATGCATCTCAACTCGTATGTATGTGACAGAATGGACATTTGTGAATGTGCAAAATCACCCCTGCAAAAGTCGCTAACATTTTATTGTCTGTAAATCGATCCTAAGTGTACGCGACCCCTGCTAAACGACACATGTGACCGATGCGGCGTCGAATTAATACGTTTTATCTCATGTGTTTGTACGAAAGCTTTAACAAACACTACTGGGTCGAATATCGCCTAAAATAATCTATAAAATATGTTGGAATATCTTTTATAATTTACGATGTATTCTCATCCGAACGAAACGCTCGCGATAAACCGCCCTTATATTACGGGATGTGTGCGTCGCGATGCTATTGGATTTTTACTGGTTTTCTTTGGTCTTATCGAAACTTTGATATATTATTCGCAATCAAAATTGACTTTTGTTTGTGGTGGGGCGATAGCCAATCTGAGGATGGAATCTTAATTGATACGTAACGTCCACTTTATGCTACCGAACTATCGATGACTCTGCGAAAGCTCTCCCTATGTGTGTGTGTTCGAAATACATAAAACGTTTGCCGGGAAATATATAATTTTGGGTAGTTATTAATTAAAATTTTGGATGTGAAAGTGTCGTTTGTGGCAGTCGTTATTTCCGTTTTATGAATCTTTTTCGAACGCTTACTAATTTCGAAACTGTTTAAGGATAAATAGTCAAAGTCGTAAAACAATCGTTATATTACGCCTACATATTGCTACAAATCCCCGTGAAAGCAAATAATACCTAATAAAATGCAAATCAAATTTAAGGTACGATCGCTTCTAAAACTAAATTGATGCAGGGCTGTCACAAAAGTAAAATTTTACAGTTTGAAAAATAGTCTTTTGTTATCCTCGTATTCAAAAATATTGAAATCAATTATATATTTTTGTAAACTTATTAGCCGAGTATTAAATCGGTATAAAATCGTGAATTTTATATTTGATAATATTTTGAAAATATGTATATATGTTCATGATATGAAATTTTGTTCAGCCAAATAGGCAAAAGACAATTTTCATTACATTTTAAAAAGCATCATAAAAAGAAGGACAGATCATCGACATGTCTGGTAATAAAGAAGAGGAGATATAGAAATCAATAATATCGAGATGTTATGTTGGATTAAGTGTCTTTCAACAAATATATATTATATTTTAATGAAATGTTCAAATTTTACACACATAATGTTGTATGTACATACGCATGGTCGATATAATAAGAAAGGAATGAAAACGTTAATGAAAAAACAGTGAATATGAACAAACAAATTGATAATGCCACACAAATTCGAACACCCACAATTACAAACATATAATAGTACAGTTAAATAGTATATCAGTTATAAAAAATGCTCTAAATAAACTACAATGAAACCGAGCATGAGAATTACGTTCAGAAATTTGCAAAAAAAAAAACAAATACTGAAAATAACACACATGAAAAAAGCGGACATACAAAAATATAATCCTTGAACCTGTTGACTGTATAAGATACATATGTATATAGCAATAACATTTATTTATTTTATTTTAAACGCACAATAATAGGACATTAAATTTGTTACGTTTCTTGATCATCGTTTTTGCAAACATCGTTTTTGCTCTTATTGATTTATTTATTTATTTAAGAATACTTGGGAAAGGCGGCAAAGCCAATGGACCAAAAGGGGTGTGTATATATAATCATATGTAGAGTAGTATAGATATACAAAAATATTAAGCAATATAATGAAAAAAACCCCTAACAAAGAAAACCGAAAAGAAAATATTAACCGCTCGAAATAGATGAAAATAAATCAAAAGTGAAAATACAAAAGATAAACTTAAATTACTTTAAAAAAAGGAAGAGTCAACAATTCAAACGACACATTCAAACAACACAAGAAATAATCCCCATTTTAAATGTGCCGTTTTTCTGTATGAACAATATTAGATTTATCCTTTTACGCTGTTTTAGGTTTAAGTTTCCCAGGTTTTTTGTATGAGCAATTTTCAGTGTGTAAATTTATCCGCATTGTACATATATATGTATATAAATGAATGTCTGTTTTTATGTCTGTCTCGTATAGGCTCCTAAACCATTCACCTGATTACGATGAAACTTTCAGGATTTGTTGTATGTACATATATCCGGGAAGCTTACTGTGAAAAAAAAATCGGCCAAAAACGGGAACGGAAACGGGAAAAATGGGAATGAGTGGCATTGCAACGCAATAATTTTAAATGTGTTCGCGTCGCAAACTGCGTTGTTAGAGTAAAATAAACAAACAATTGAATAATTTCAGATGTGTTCGCTGCCTGCATTTTTCCGCTGGATAAGTCAGATTACCTGGACTTTAACTCTGGAACGGGAATTGCATGCGTTATTGTGGCATTGCAACGCTTGCCGGCTTCAGCTAGTGATTTATAAGTTGTTTGATTCTTTCGTGCCCCGTTTTTATATGTGTGCTTTTATCATATGAGTTATTTTCAATGTGCGGATTAATCCACATTTTTTAAACTGGTTTTTATATACATATGCGGTCTGATTCGATGTGTAGCGAAAATCAGGCCAACCCTGCGAGTAGCATCCTAAAACACGAGCGCCGTGAGAAAGGGGCCAAATGGGTCGACCCGAACCCCATCAGCTTCTAATTCCCGGTCTAATGGCAACTTCATTTTCGTGATGATGTCGCGTGGCAAGCTGTCAACCGGAAAAGGCCCCCGAAAACCGCCACTGTCAGCCGGTTCGAATCCCGGCGCGCTTTTCTATGATAACGAGACGAATTCGTGTGTCGCACGACACCGAAACCAACAGCCATTACGGACGCCGAAAAGTTGTGGAAAACCGAGAAACCGGGGACCCCGATTTTTGTTTCGACAGGTCAATTATTCAAGTCAGGGCTTTTCAGTGGGTGCGCGCGTGCAGCTGCACAAAATGCACTCGATGCGCCCCTAATGCACGTTACCGTGCCGTTGTCACTTGTCACCGAATTGAACAAATATATATATATTGTACAATTACTGTTCGGTTTTTCGTTTTTTGAGCCCCGGCCGCGCCGACCGACACGGAAAGGGTTAATACTTTGTCGCGATAGCGCTGCTAAGCGCAAACTTAGATTCACAACGATGCAATTTATGCACCGAGTTCAACTGTCGTTTGTTTTGCTCGTGTTGTTACTTTTTTTATTTTTGTTTTCGTTTTTAGTACTTAAAATTGTAGGTACAATGAGCGTATTTTAAGTTTATATAATGTTACATGGTAGCATAGTCACGAACGCCTTGACCGAACGTACTGATTTTAGTTTAATGTTTATTTATTTAAGAATAGGGCAATGCGTGCAATTTTGAATGTGAGGAATGTTAGATGAATTGAAATGGTTGGATATTAGAAATAGTCTTAAATTAAGCACTTTAAAATTTGTATATAAGCTAGATAAGAATCTATTACCCACATATTTTAATAATCAGATAGTTAGGAATAGAGATATACATAATTAAAAAACTAGAAATAGGAATTAATTGATTATAGGTAGAGTTAAGAACGCTAGAACTGCAAGAGGTGTTTTCCACAGAGATGTTCAAATATACAATGCCCTACCTTAGAGCATTATAGGTGCTTTAGAGGTAGCATTGGTACTTTCTTGAGGGGATACCTCTGTGGAAGATGACGTAATTATTAGAGGTAGGATAGCCAAGGGGCCACTTATTGTTCCATTGTTGTAAATCCTTTGTAAAAAAGGTTCGGCAAACCTTAAACAATGCATTTACAACATTTGAACAATACGCGGCACGCTCTGGGTCCGGGCTTTAGTAATTATATATGTAAGTTTAATAAAATGCTATGTTTGGGATTATATTTTATTATTTTAGGGTTACTAATTATAGTTTTCTTAATTTTGCTAACTATGTTATATTATATGTAGTTGTTAGTTTTACTTTAAATAATTCATTAGCAATTTGTTATTTAATAATAAATAAATAAATAAACTTGGAAAAGGTGGAAAAGACGATGGGCCCAAGGGGTTTGATAATAATACAGTAGTATACAAACATTAAATACGTAATAGTAGATATACAAATATTAAATACGTAATAGTAGAAATACAAATATTAAATACGACAAGGAAAAATATAAAAATCAACAAAGAAAACCGAAAAGAAAATATTACCCGCTCAAAATAGACGAAAATAAAACAAGCAATAGAAAACACCAAACTAAACTTGAACTTTAAAATAAAGGCTTGTTCAGATGTATTTTTGCTTAAAGGAACCAACCTACATGAGTAATTTTTCAATTAACTTAAATAAATATAAGGGAAGGTACCACTTATAGTTAAAGTACAAAGATACAAAGTTTTATAGTGTACATAATTATTATTGCATAATTATGTACGTGGTAGATATCATAATTTGATGGTTGTACTTCCCGCCCGCAAAGTTCTTTATCGGATGGCTTATATTTTAAGAGCTATTAAACTTCTTAGTGAAATCGTCAATGCTGTGCCTGAATGTGATATTTTCCACCTCGATGAGAATAGGTTATCAGAGATTATTTCAATCTATTTGTCTGGTAGCCTGCACTCATCATTATTTTCATAATTGGATGTGATGTATGAGTAAATTTTTTTGTTCTCCCTTTCATTAGTTCTTCTTTTTTTAAGTTGATTTTTATTTTTATGTACATATGTACATAAGTCTTCTCTTTTTTATAATTTTTGTAATTCAATTATCTAATTAGTCGTTTTACTGATTGTGATTCGTACACTCTGAACTGATATTTTTATAGTACCAAAACGATACAAACATTTTTGCGATCATAATTCACGGTGTCAAAAAACCGTCGAGGGGAGGTTTGCGGAAAGACTTTTCGTGACATTTAATGGTTCATGAAATTATCGCTAATAGCGTGGTCACCCCAACTTTTCTTCTTGTATTTCCACCTCAATAACTATCAATGTTTAATTTAATTTAAATAATATCAATAATACGCACTTTTAGGTATATGTATGTACATATGTTGGATGTGCGTTTTGGGTTTTGGGTCTATTCCCTTTTTATTTTTTCAAGTGAAATTTTTTCCTTCGTCTTTTCCTTTGTGAAATCGTTTCACGGCCGACCACTATTTACCTTGCTGCGCACTATTTTCTCAACTTTTTCCTCGGCAAATCGGACATAAAAGGACGACGGGGGAGGTACAAAAAAAAAAGGGAAAACTGGTACGATGCGGGTAGAATTTTTATCCTTTCTTCACGCAGGACTTTCCGCTTCGAGTCCTTCTATCAATAATACTAATTTCATCTTCATGGCGGTGGGGAACCTTGGACGTAAATCGAACCGAATACAAAATAAAAAGACCGTATTATATAATACAAAGTAAATATAAAATTCCAGTATCGCAAATATACGACCATTTATTTATATACGCATAGCTTTCGATCGGTGGTTTTGAACCGATTTTTCGAAAGCGTTTCAGTGGACATATACATACATATATATAAAGCTTGCTTACTTAATTTCATGTAAATTCAATAGAGAGGGAATGCTGGCTTATATATGAATCGTCACAACATTTAAGTTAGATAAACTGTCAATAACTAAAATAAGGGGAGGTACCATTTCCAGTCAACTTAAAAATTTGAAAAAAATTACGTCCTGTCGATAAGAGTATTTCAGTAACCGATTGTAAGTTTCAGTTCGATAGGAATAACGGTGTTCAAAAAATCTCCAAAATACACAGACACACACACATTTGTGATCAGTAATCGATTCTGAGTTCGAATCAGTCAAAATCTCGAGTTTGAATTTTCGCATGATCACAAAACTTCATCTATTGTTACTACGTACATAGATAAAGTAAAAAACTGAAATTAAGTCTGTGATTAATCTCATAAATCTCAACAATCACGAGATTCTATGGAATTTATATATCAAATTATTTTTCACCATATTAAATATACTGCAATAAGCCCGAAGCTATGAAGATTTCGCGTCCAGAATTCGTATCTGTTTACACGCGCAATTATTCTGGGTGTTTCCGGTAGAAGAGATCGTAATTCTTTTGTCTATCCGTAGGGGGAGAGAGTAGATTGTACAGGGTGACCAAACCTAGTGTGTATCCAACAAATTACAAGCCTGCCATTATCGATTACATACGCATTGGCATGTTTCTTCTGCGAAATCGTAGCAACTTTTGTAGTAGACAAGAATATTGAGTCGTAGAAGCGAGTGCGTGATGCGTGAGCGTCAGATAAGCGCGTGACAACTTTGACGCTGCTGCGCTAATGTGAACCATTCACGCATCACGCATTTTGATATAATTAAAAATATTAATCACCAAACTCTCACATTTTCCCTACACCTTTTGGGTACGATTAGAGGACTTCTTTTGCGTGCTTTATATAATACTAGTGTTGTACCCGTTGAATTCAACGGGTTTCATTTCGGAAAGGAATTGATACACGAATTAAAATAAAGTTATATGTTATAGTTTATTTTATTTCATTTTGTTTCATCATATTTATAAAGCGAGTTGAATCGGATCGTTGCCCTTGAGTAGCGAAGATGATTCCAGGCGAGGTTATCTCTGCATATTTGTAAAAGAGCGCGATGATGCCCATCGTACGACTTGTGCATTATTGTGAAATAGATGAGATCACTGTTTTTTTTATTATTATTTTACATATATATGTACATACCATTAATCCATTGAGACATCTATGGATTTAGATTTGTACATATTTTTTCCAAATTATACACACAATAAATACAGAAGATTTGTGACAACAGGAAAGATAATTTTTCGCCAATTTTGAGGAACCGTTTCAACAATGATCAGATATAATTGGAAAACTCTGATAAGAAACGATCGATTTAGAGTCACATATACCCCCACATATAACCAGCAGTATAGCGGATCGAACCCACTGATCACTTGGTGCTAAACATACGCGCTACCATTGAGCCATACTACTAGCTGTATAAATATAATTTAAGGGAATTTATAGGCATGCGTATGTATTAATCCCCGTTATGAATTAATATGCACCCTTTCTAACTCGCTCAATATCAGGAGCACATGTCAAACGCTCCACACTCTCTTACTTCCCCGCGTCTCCGTGACACAATCGGTCGTCACGCCACATCCCTATAGCGGATGTCTAAAATGCACCCATTCGTCAGACTGTATCGTCATTGCTCTAATTGGTCAAACGTTTTAGTCCACGTGGACCACTTCACACTGATTGGTTGTGCGCCTCGTTCGTGTGTATTTACTTTACTAAATATATCTAGGCACAAACATATACTCCTGATATTCTAAAATTTGTTTTTTTAAATCTCTATACTGGTCAACGCGTCCGCCACATACCCACAAACTTAAATCTCGTCCGTTTTTATATATATAATAATTGACCAGTAAAATTGGTTCGAACCTTTTCTTGCCGAACAGGCCCTCTGGATGTACCTACTGTATTATATTATATATTTATTTATTTATTTATTACAATTAAAATAATAATAATAATTAAAAACCGCGGTGACCTGGCAGGTTACCCCAATGCGTCACAGCGTTTAAAATATATAAATATTTGAAGATAAATATGAAAAAGTACGGCTCTTGCATAGGGATTGAGGTACTGCAGTACCTCAACCAACCAAATTTTGTATGAAAAAACTATGGATGAGTACAAAAAACATTTTCTGGGTATCGAGACTTTAAACTAGGTTAAAACTCCAATTGAATTTTTAAATTTCAGAAATGAATAAAACCTTTGTAAAAAATTGTAAAACAACGGCTGTCATTCATAAATATTATTATCTGATAAGAGTTTAGTATTGCAGATAGGTACATCAACAAAATTTTAATTCGTTGACAAGGGATTTTAGCTATCGCCACATTTAGTCTCGTAATAAGCGACATCGTATTCCAAAACAAATTTTTGTTGGAAATTGAATGGTGCTTTTGTATCATATGTTGACCTTTTAGCTGCCGGAATAGTGCGCAATGAAAATGAATTAGACAAAATGAAACTGGGAAGACGTTGTCAAGTGCTACCCTCGAAATGTGGAACTGTCCACGCGTGTGATCTGGAGAGGGAGAGAATCGGGGAAGAAAGATGGGTCGTTAGGGCATTATTTATGGCTAGGAAACAGCGGGCGACCCCTATAAAATAGTGTAGAAACACTGAAATATTCTCATTCGATCTGCACTACCCACTACGTACAATTTCCCATTACGCAATCCTACAACAATACGTATAATATATTTAAAAAAAACATTGAAAATATTTGACTAGACGGGACGAAATGAAAAAAAAAAACGTTTCAATTAAAAACGATACCAATTTGTTTGTGAGTTCAATTAAAAAGTGGTGTCGTTTTGCAACCGCGCTTTCGAATTGTCGACTATAAAAATGGTGACCCTCCTCCCTTCTCCACCCCCTTCTGGGTGTTCGTTTAGCGCGCCGACGAGGGGGGCGGATTAATTCATTTTATTGTGTCAGTTGGGGTAAGAAACACTAGTCCCCCTCTGGAGCATTACACGAGCTATCTTCTCGCAATAAATATAAAAATTCGGTTCTATTATATTACGTCGAAACCATAAGTTACGTCCCTGACAAGAATTCTGTCAAAGAGAAAATGTGAATAAATGCAGTATTACTCACCCCATCTCCGTGTCGATGTTCTGTTTCAATATTTTATTGCCGAATGCGAATTGCGTGATTGATTTTGACTGCTTTTTTTCGTATTGAAATATTAGGAAAGTATTAAATTCAATACTTTCAAAGTTAAAAGAACAAAGCTTTGAAAATATCACGGTTTTTGTTAAAAATGAGAGCATATTGCAGATCGGCAAACCAGTCAGGTGATCATCGATCATTCATATGTGCTGTCACGGAGATCAGCTCACTTCATGAGAGCCTCAAAAACACATCGTCGGTATATTAAAATAATTATTCATTTTTTGAACAATTCAATACAAAATTAAAAAAAAAATCAAATTCAATAACAAATTTATTCAAACATCCAATTTTATGTTAACCAGCAGCGTGGTCTAGTGATGAGTGTTGTATTATTTCGTGCAGGGTGTCACGTGTTCGATTCCCACTAGAGTCACGTTGTTGGCCAGACCTTGGTTTGTTGAGGTCGATCGTTTCTTATCAAAATTTGCCAATTTTTCTGATTTTCATTGAAACGGTTCCTGTAAAATTGGCTTTTCTTCTCCAATTTTCTATTGCAAAACTTGAGTTATTGTTATATCTCAGGTTTCGTCAGATTTCACTGTGGATGTTTATTGAATGTAAACATTCGTATTGATCGTATTGTATACGATGTTTATAATATCTGACCATTGATGTCAGATACTGTTTCGATTTACATGTGTATGTACATATGTATTTATAATTTCTCAGATCTTAATCTGTTTAGCACACTCACCACTTTGGAGAAATCTGTTAGGCGAGTGTGCATGATTAATTGAAAATAAAAATGAAATAAAATAAAATGTTAAAAATATACCGACAATATGACATTCGTGTCCATCTTTCTTCACTTATTGTAAACATGATGGAATTAATTTGAATACGGTACAATCTAATTAAAATATTTAGATTTTTTTCTAGTATGGTATATAGTAGATAGGTATTTAGCTATGTATACTAATTCGATTCGAAAGCAAATTACATTATGTTAGTAAGAACTTTGTGTGCCCACAATGGTGTTCTTGTTCATTACGAATTGTAATTAATATAAATTTAACAAACTCTCAAATTACATACATACATGAAGTTTTTTTTTTTTTAACTTAATTTCTGCCATAGTTCTATGATAGGTAACAGTCCAATTAGTGTTCATTCAGGTTCGTTCATGAACATATTAGTATGTTTTGTTTATAGACGAAATATAAGTCTTAAGTTTAAGTGCTAACAGCCAAAAGCAATAAAATTAAATGACGCTGAAGGAATTAAATCACTAGAGAAATCATTTAAAATTACATCACAATCGTCCATCAGATCAATGCGATGTTGACGATGCTTTACATATGTATGTACACAATTCTCGTTTCCGCTAATTTTAAAAATATTGCAACCCAGAATATGCATACATATAAAATAGAGAACGGAGGATGGGACAAAAGAGAAATTGTGCAACAACAAAATATTTCGATTTATTTTTTTTTATGTAACTATACAATATAAGTGACCAGATTGTTTTGTGTATGAGCATATGAGTTCGTGAACAAACGAAATGTACACTTGGACTGTAACATACATACATATATACCACAAATAATACAAATTGAAATCATATTCAGACAATGATGACAGTAATGAGCAAGTAAGAGCCAACATTTTCGAAACCATTTCGACAATTCAATCATATTAAATGGTGAATCCCAAATAAAAAATGATAACCTTGGATGTCAGAAATATTTAAATAGAAATACTTCGAATCATACATTGTATATATTTTTTTCAATCAATGTCCAATATGCAGGGCCGCCGAGGGGGGGGGGGAAGCTGGGGTTAAAGCTCCAGGGCCCTGACTATTTGAGGGGCCCCGTGTTGGGACGTTCCACTGATCGATATTGATATTTTATATTATTCTACTTAAAAATACATAGATTTCTATAATTTTAAATATTTATTATTTTTCGATCCGCGCATTCTTTTTCTCCATGTGAAATCGTACCTTTATTATAATTCAGAGCATCGCAAGGTGAGTGACGCGGCAGTTTTGCTGCCGCGGGCACCACGTTTATCTAACTCGTACGAGTGAGGGAGAAAACCGAGTTAGTTAGCGTTTTGTCACCTATGTATGTACGGACTAGCTAACGACTGCTGATGAAGTATATATAAATAAAATATGTATGTACGTAGCCGACATACTCTACGAATATCAAATGGTTGCGTGGCTCTGTGTTATATCATACTTTATTATTTGATTATTTCAAAAAATAGCATTTAACATATATGTAGGTATTTATTTAATAGTTCTGATTGATTTTTCGCATATAAAAAAGATATCAAATATACATATATATTTTTTGGTTTGTTATAGGGTATGGAATCATTTTTCCAGAGCCCGGGATTTCTCTCGGTGGCCCTGCCAATATGAAACTCAAGCCCAAAACCTCACAGTTCGTAGCAGCACAAGGTAAGCACGGAACTAAACTTGCCGGTTTTATTTTAAACCATAGATATATAATACACATAGATGGGTACTGACGTGTGATTTTGGTCGGAGATCTTGTCTTCACTAACTGAGGGGTGCGGGGGGTTTAACTAGCGGGGAAGTTGGGAAAAAAAAGGTTTTTTTCCCTACGACGCAGCGGTACCTACCTACCTACTGAGAGAAACTGTGCATGCGCCATGTATTTTGCATGCGCCAAAAGGGAGACCAGTATAAAGCGTGAGGGCGGATCTAGTGTGTTATACATCAATGTTTTAAACTCAATTTAATTAACGAAAATGAACTGAGAACAAGTCAAAACATGTTATTCATCAACAACATATATGTATAAAATCAATTTCACAAACACGTTATAGCATTTTTGGTTTCATTATTGGACAGCTTAATACTATTTAACGTATTAAATGACGAGTTTGTGTCGCTTTATTTTAATTTGGCCGAAAAATATATTTATTTCGAATTACATAGTACTGGCGTACAGGCTGTTCTAAGCGGCGTTTCGGCGGCAACCGTTGACAGCTGTCAGTTATCATTGTCGCGAAGAGGTTAGAATATACAGCTCAAATAGGTAAATATTACCCATATTATCATGAATTCCCCGTAATTTTAACCTTATTATACACAAGTTTCATGTTTTATACAACATATAAGCTACATTTAAAATCAGAACCCAAAACAAACGAACTATACTTATTTTAAAACAACCGAGTTTTTGTATATGTATCACTATGTAAACAGTATTGTAAAAGTGAACTTTGAATCCAAATGGTATGCATTTGATTAATTTACCATTCAAGTATATACGTAAGATGATACTATATTCTAAAATGACTTACTTATATCTAATCTGAATTAAAAACATATTTGTATCAGTTCATGTGTATATGCAGGTGTATTTATATTTTCATTGTATAAAAATTTGAACTATAAAAAATGTGTATTTGCTGTAATCAATTGACACTATTTTGAAGTTCATTATTTTGCACAATTATCAAACTGCAAACCCTCATAAAGTGCAATTGAAATATATGGCGCTAAAAAGCTTTTTTATTGCCATTTGTTCTATACGGTGCCTTTTTTCATTTCAAATTTGTCTGTATAGCATTATACACTTTATAGCAGTGTGTCATAAGGGTGAAAATTGCACGGCGAATTTGTTCCTTCTTTTTCTCCCAACACCAGTAATTGATTTAACGTCCCCCAATTCCCATCGTTTATCCGCACCTGATGTCTTTATCTTCCAAACATCATTCACTAACTATATTGTAAATCTTTAATCCTGCAAACCAAATGTATCATCACTCTATTTATCTCTCTTTAACAGTTCCACATGCTCAATAATGGACGAATGTTGGGATTTCCAAGACGATCAACTGGTTGAAGCCGCCGAAGAATCCGAGCTTGATAACTCTATCGAGATAATATCAGATGCTTCTTCACCGGAGAAAATGTCTCCGGCCAAACAAAAAGCAGATCCACAGACTGGAACAAAAAAGTCCATCTTCACTTGGCTGGCACCTGATCCTAAGAAAAAAGCCATATACATTGATAGTGAATCAGACAATGACGAAGTGCCGGAGATTAAAATTGAAGCTGTTAAAATTGAAGATAAACCAGCCCTGCCTCCGGTGACTACCAGTGCCGATGTTAGAATCATCAGCGGTGTTAAAGTCGAATTTCCTGTCAAACCTTATGGTCCTCAAATAGCTTTGATGGATAAGGTATAGTTGAATATATATTAAAATTGTGTATTAAAAATATTGCCCCAAAATATTGATTTTATTAATTATATAAATAGGTCATTAAGGGCATTACCAAAGGCCAAAACTGCTTGCTGGAAAGTCCTACTGGATCAGGGAAAACTTTAGCACTTCT